>NC_081550.1:5191293-5266939 GCF_901000735.1 Corylus avellana
TGTAGCTGTTGGGAGTTGGGACTAAGAACATTCACATTGGTTTAGGTATATTTTTATGTAAAATGGTTAATAAAAACCCACTTTATCTAGTTTAGCAAATGAATTTTAAAAGAATCCATATATCCCATTATCTATTTTTTTTTATCTATATCATTAAAAAAAAATAAAAAAAAATTTGTAAGGATTGTATTTTTCTTAAAGATCTTATTTGAAAAACGCTATGCCGACTCCAAAAACTTGTTTATCACAATTTATGCGGAATTAATACTATGAAGCAATAAACAATTCAATCACCCAAAATATATAAAGCAATAAAGAGGCAGACACAGATATTTTGGTTACGAAGATGAAACCTTTTAGAAACCGATCTAAAAGTAAAACCTCTCCGGGGCAACCAAACCCAGGAAATCACTATCAAAAGATATCCAGAGATTACAAACACTAGGAACACTTACAACCCTTTGCAAGACCTTGGCTCTGTAAGATCGACAAGCCTACAACTCGTTTCCTTGCTCACAATCTTCTTCAACGTGATTCTCCTTTACTGGACCATTCCGATAGACTTCTCAACCGTAGATTTATCAAAGGAATAACTAAAACTCTAAGAGATTCAATTTAACGCTCACCACATATGATCTCTCTTAGCACAGCCTCTGACAAATTCTTTGGGGACAAAAATTCGTGCATCTCTCTTCTATAATGATATATATACACCCCCGACAAAATCTTAGACTTAATCCACTTAAAATCACGTTTTTTGGCCTAAAACTTACGGGGTGTCCGGACAGGTTAATGGGCTGTCTGGACAGTGCCTTGCGGAGCAAAAATAAGGTTTCTGAAAATGCGGTCCGGACCTGGGGAAGGCCTGTCCAGACAGGGCATGCAATGGGTGAAACAGCATTCTGGAAATGCTGTCCAGTCTTGATCAACAGCTCCGATCGATGGGCGTTTGTGGTCCGATTGAGCTGAAATTTTGCAGAGACGTTCATAACACATGAATCTACATTATGAATGATGGAGATTGGATTTTGAGCATTCTATATCAGTGTTTGAGCCCGTAAACAGTAACCTCTGCATTTTGGAACTGAATTAAGCTAACACAAGAACTAACATTATTTTTCAACTTTTGGGAAAAAAATGTGGAGAGAGAAATAGTAGGAGAAAATTTTGGGAAAAGAAAAATGTGGAAGAGAACTAGTAGGAGAAAATTTTGGGAAAAAAAAAATGTGGAAGAGAACTAGTAGGAGAAAATTTTGGGAAAAGAGAGATGCGGAGAGAGAAATAATATATTAATGAGATGGATGTGTGAACAGTGCACCACTACATGTATTTTGCATTTGAGATGCATAATTTGATGTAAAAGGTTTTTTAGTATTTTGCTTATCTATTTTAGATAAAAGTAAAAAATAGATAAGTCATTATGAGTGTTCTTAGTAGAAGGAAAGATTAATACTGTAGTAGTCATAGACTCAGAGGGATCGAGGGTTCGAAAAGAAAGTAGCTTGTTGAAATAGCTCTGATACCATATTAAAATAATGATGATGCGGAAATAATAACAGAAGCAAGAGAGAGAATGAACACGAATAACTTACGGGTGGTTCGATGTTAGACACCTATGTCAACCACTAAGAATACTCCTAAGGGCTATATTGTGCTCATTAACTTTGTTATTTTGTCTACAAGACAAATGTCTCTATTTATAGGGTAATGTCTAAATACAATTATTGTAATCAAATCTCTTTGATTTGATTACAATCACAATATTTGATTACAATCAACCCATAAATAGAGAATATTTGATATAAACATAATTATGGAATATACGGAAAATATTATTTATTTTCCATATAATCTAACATCCCCCCTCAAACTCAATGTGGAATATTCTGAAACCTTGAGTTTGAAATCAGAAACAATGATAATGGCGGTGGCGGAGGCCGAGAACGAGCCACAGATGGTGGTGGCTATCGAAAGAGATAGAGGCTGGCGGGACGGCCAGCGATGGCGGCAGGTGACTGGTGAATGCAGATACAAAAGGGTCAACAACGGGCCAAAACTCCAAAAGGGGTCGACAACGGGCCAGGATTGACAATGAGCCAAACTTCAAAAGGGTTCGACGACAGGTAAAAATCCAAAAAGGGGCCAACAACGGGCCAGGGCTAACAATGAGCCAAACTTCAAAAGGGGCTAACGATGGGCCAAAAATAAAAAAAATAAAAAAGAAAAATGAGCCCACTTGGGCGGTTATTAGATCGGCGCACCGAATATGACCGGCGCGTGGTGATGCATGAAAGAGCGTGGCAGGTAGATGTAGCGGAACAATGAGATTGTTGGAGAGAACAGTCGAAAATGTCAATGACGTTGAAGGCCACAAAAAAGTGGCTCTGATACCATGTTGAAATAATTTTGATACCAGGTTAAATATATTGAAGAGCGGAAGAATGAGAGAGAGAAGAGAGAAAGCGGAAGGAAACAAAGGTCCTCTTGATTTAATTACAATCCTAATATTTGATTACAATCAACCTATAAATAGAGAATATTTGATATTAGCATAATTATGAAATATACGAAAAATATTATATATTTTCCATATATTCTAAGATAGCTTATGGCAGCAACTCAAGGTAAAAACTTGTAAAAAAATTGTCAAACAAAAAAAAGTTAAACTTCTTTCTTCACATTATCAAACAAAGTTTTTCACTTTTATCTCACGAAATTCTTTTTTACATTTGTATTAGATCAATCTGTTAAAAAAAAAAAAAAAAAAAGCCTTTCTTTGACCCACCCATCCCATCCTCCCAATCTTTCATGGCTTCCGCTGATATCAAACATGGATCTGGAATTCGACCCTCTCATATAGAAGACTTTTAATAATGATGCGACGGATGCTCTGTATTATATTATGATGGGGAAACTTTTGTGTATTATATTTTTGTTGATAAAAGAAGTTTCATATTATTATTCTTTATAAAAGTTTTGTCAGATTCTTTTGTAAGAAAAACATTTCCCTTAGTCAATGCTTTTGTTAATTGAAGACAATCCCCGATTGAGAGAACATAGCAGTGTAATAGTACAAGTGTTAATTTTCACTCAAACATGGCAACACATGATTGGATTCCCAATATTATCTTCAATAAAGGTCTAAAAACGTTTCAGCGTATGAGTGGCCATTCTATTTTTCACTTTTTTTTTCCGCATCCAATTATGAAACTTGGGATCATATTAGTTGTGCACCAAACTATATCTAGCATGTGGCACTTTGTAATTGACTAGCTGTGAGGGACCCATTGGTGTGATGTGGTGATATATGATTGGTTGAAAACTTTCTAAATGGACAAGTTCAAACCAAACTGAGTTTATTGAAATTTGGTGGTTAATAGTATATGCTTGAAAGTTGAAGCATAGTCCCCCAAGAGACCTCCTGATTGAGCGTTAAATATGATCAAAATTGATGCCGAATTCTCTCTCTCTCTCTTATTTGTCACTCCAAGAGTGCATTTCAACAAGAAAAACAAACAAAGATATCATTAAATGGGTATGAACAACTAAGTAACTAGCTAGAGAGAATATCCAACAATCGACACAGTTAATACAAAGCTCTCATCGTCATGAACAACATACTAATGTAAATTTGTCACTCCTATAGTGCATTTCAATAAGAATGACAAAGAAAAAGAACTCTTAGTAGGTATGAGCAACCGAGCAATAAGAGAGAAAATCTAACAATCGACACTAGTTAATATAAAGCTCGAATCGTCACGAACAACATTCTAAAGTAAATTCGTCACTCCAATAGGTAAGAGCAACTAAGCAACTAGAGAGAAATTCAAACGATCGACACCAGTTATTACAAAACTCTCATCATTATAAACAACATGCTAAAATCTCATCAAAATCGAACCATAAGCAACACTCCATTACATGATGGAAATAAGTATGCGAAAAAAGCTCCAATATTTCTCTCTTTTCTCTCTCAATCCGGCGTTACTCTCCAGATTGATATCTCTCTCTCTTGTCGTGTTTCTGGTTGCTTTTTCTTTCTTGTTTTTAGTCTTAAAAAGCCAATGCGTCTTACTTTTTGGAATAAAACAAAGGCTAGCCCATTTGTTCTCTTGTACACTTGGCTTGTTTCCATGAGGAACCACCCAACAAATCTTTCTCTCTCGATCCCCATTATGTGGAACTTCACCAAGTTCATTTTTCTTCTAAAAGTTTTAATCTTTTGTATAGATAATGATTTTGTCACCATATTTCGCAAATTTTCATCAATACGTAGTGATAGGGAGACAAGCACTAAGGAGAGTCAAATAAGAGTAAATTAATATACATATTAGAATATTACTTCTCGTCAAAAAATTTTAGTATATATATTAACTACTCTTATTCTTTGTACTTTCTCAATGTAGGACACAAACCTCACAAGTACATATACTAGAAATCTCCTCTCATTATTGGAGTCAAACCAAGACACTCGTATCAACAACAGTGGAAGCTAATCATGGGCTCTGATACTAATTGTTGGGGAACTCCAAGATGAGTCAAACAAGAGTAAATTAATATATATATATATATATATATATATATATATATATATATATTAGGACTCCACTTCTAGTCTAAAAGCTTGAGTTAATGGGCTTAAGTCCACTTAGTTATATTAACCACTCTTATTCTTGATACTTTCTTAATGTAGGACACAAACCTCATAATAGTACATGTAGCAATTTAATCTTCATGGATATTATAAGTGGATTTATGTTTACTCCAACTGTGACAGTAAAACAAATACATTTGATCTTATTGTAAACCCAATTCTCGTAAAAACTTGTCATCCAATGAGAAAGAGAGAGAGAGAGAGAGCACAAAAAAACATACAGTAAACTGTCGTATCCCTCTTCCGGGGCCCGCCTTGTTCTACTCCTCACAGGCGGCTCGAGTGCAAATGATCATCAGAACATGTACACGTGCAGAAACAAGCAGCAAGAGCCAAGAGCTAGGCCCGCAAAAAAACACACGCATGCACATGAAGACACAATGAGGAAGTTGAGAAAGTGTCAGCAAATCTCTCAACGACAAAATGTAATCAGATATATATATATTGACGTGGTGCCTCGGCATTGCTTGATGACAATTTTTCTCTTACCAAATTTCAGTTTCTTATCCACTTCCAAAGACCCCAGGATACTGGCATGGGCCAGTAAACAGAAATATATATTCCCTTCCAAATCCTTACTATAAGACATCATTAGCGGAAGCACCAGCATATATATATATATATATAAGATTCAGTACTGATTCAGTTTGTCATTTGCCCAAAAGAAGATTCTGTACACTACCTTTAAATATTATTTAAAATATAACATTATTAAGTTTATTATTAAAAATATAACATAAGTTTAATATTATTAAGGCACGACGTTGAGGTCCATAAAATATTTAAATTTGCATCCCTTAACACCAATTGGTTTTAGGTAGAATGACAGTCCACAGTCCGACAAATGGTACTAGAGCTAGTAAGCCATGGAATCGAGTCGTGAAAGCGTCATTGTGATCGAGGACGCAATGCTACAACTCCTTAAGACTGCTATAAAAATAGGCCTACTAGGCGCAATATCAAGGTCCATAAAATACTTATGTTTGTCTTCCTTAGCACCAATTGGTTTTAGGTGGAATGACATCTCACGGTTTGACAATGAACATACTATGTACTCATGGGCCTCCAAGGCCCAACTGGTGGCCCATTAACTGCCACTTGTCAAGCATTCAGAGCCATTTTCACACGTCCTCTCTCATTAATAGGGGCACAAATCCCCGAAAGTAAGTATGCTTGTTATTCCTTTGTAATCTCACACGTTGTGCCCTCTTTTTATTCTTTCCATTCATGTAAGCTAGATCTCATTCGGATCTGGCTTACATATTGTTATTAAAATAACAGCATGTATGTTGTAGTTTAATCAACGGTCAAGATTGAATTTTAAAGTTGACTTACTTTTATAAGCATTTAATAAGAGAGAGAAAATGAAAAGAGATTTTGAGAAATTCAATCTTGACCGTTAATTAAACTACAGGATACATGCTGTTATTTTAATAACATCATGTAAGCCAAATCTCATTCTATCATTTCGAATCGTATTCCTGATTGATAGTCATGCACCCATCCCAACCTATAAATATATATGTACCTGGAGGACAAAATCGCCACCTTCATATATATATATATATATATATATATATATATACTGCTTTTAAAATCTCTCTTATAATTATTTGTATTTTGTAATATTTTATGTATTACTCACAAGTCTTGATGATATAATATGCGTAGAGCAAGAAGACAATTAGACATCATTTTGGGGTGAGATACACTTAAGGAATTACACCATGCTTCATAATGGTTCCAGATTTTCCAAGCTTCCTAGGACATTGTACTTCAACACTATCCAAATGAAAGGTTGGTGTCCTTCAGATCTTTTGTTGTTTTCTGGTCAGATATACAAGTACTGATCAATAAGGTAGATGCTTGAGTAAATTGACTAAATTCCTAGCAATGCACGTACCTCGCAGGGCCGGCTCAACCGCTAGGCGAGTTAGGCCGGCATCTAGAGTCGCAGATTTCTAAGGCTCAAAAAAGATTTTTTTAAAGCTCAAAATATTTTTTAATAAGGCAAAAAAAATTTTGCATAAAGGCCCTCAACATGCTTTAAGAAAAATATTATTATTTGTTTATAATATCAAGGCCTCAACATGCTTTCTTGAGGCCTTCAGCATGCTTTAAAAAAATAATATTATTTTTTTATAATATAGAGGCCTTCTGCACAACGGCCACGAGGCCCTCAACAGCCAACATGTTTTTTAAAAAATAATATTATTTGTATATAATATCGAGGCCCTCTAAAAATTAAAAAAAAAATAAAAAAAAATTCTGAGAATCCCACAAACTTGTCTGTTGTGATTATTTTGCAGAAATGCAGCCCCTCACAAAAGGTTAAAATGTTCAACTTTTCACATTTCAAAAATGTTAAAATGGTTATTTTGTAATCTACGAAAATGCTGAAAGACAAAAATAAACCTGCTTAATTTAAGTATAAAGAACAAAGAATAAGGGCAAAATGGTAATTTTAGTCTCAAACAAAAATCACTAAGTACGGAATGGGTGCTTATTAAGTAAAGATTTCCTGCAATATTAAATAAATATTATTTAATTAATATTTAAATATTAAAAAAATAAGGTTCAATTTTAAAGTTTTGCCTAAGGCTCTCCAATACATTGGGCTGGCCCTGGTACCTCGGGTTAAGTAGCTTCTAGTAGTACGGCGGACTTAGTCCCAGCTAGCTATTTAGCTCAAGTAATCTTTAATATTTTTAACTTTTTTTTTTCTTTTTTTCTTTTTTGTTAATCCAAACATTTTTAACCTTTAGAGTATATTTATTACGTAGGATAACTATTTCATTGAAAAAGAAAAATAACTATTATTGGGAATGAGAGAAGTTGTAACCGAACAACTATTGTATTCCTTAGTTTGGCTATAATATGAGAATGAGAATCCTTTCAATTAGGTCATGATATAAATTCATTGTTTTGCACCCTTCAGTAAAAAGTTTACAACTCAACTTGAAACACAAAAAATAATATAATATTTCACACCAAATAATTTTCATTCACTTGACAAAATATTTACTGATAAAATCACCGGAGTCACCGTCTTAGTTAGTTTTAGAGATTCCAGTGTTGAGGGCTCGAACATGAGTTGGGGGGAAAGGGTCCTGTGATGAGTGATGGGCGTTAGCCGTTAGGTTATAATGAATAGCAAAGTTCATGAGATTGATTTGAATTAAAGATACATTGTTTTCATCTTCATTGTGTTTTTACCTAATGTATCAAATTTTTATTGAAGGCTATAAAAGAAATTTTACACTACATCTTGATAGAATGAGCTCTCGTACTGAATATGTATTCTTTTGTTTGGTGTGGAGCAATATAATTGTGAATGGAATTATACTGCAACCAAATTTTCTAAAATCCTTTTGTAATACAATTCTAATTTATACTTTTAAATACATTTTTTCTTTATTAAATTATAGCAAAAGGAATACCTTTTGGTGAGGAACAAAAACAAAATTCTAGCATTCATCCGTACATTCATTTTTATCATTCCAATTTCAGAATATAACTACAACATTTACAGTCATCATTCCAATCCATACAAATCTCATTTCAAGAGGCCCTCAACAGGCTCACAGTTGCTGAACTTAGTCATTAAAATAAACCCTATCTTTTGTCATGGATGAAGCAATTACCATGCAACTTTAAGGGTGTTTTTTTTTTTTTTGTTTTCTCAAATCAAGGAGGGTCATGCTTCAAAATTTTTGTCGTATGACTTATCTTTCTGGAGCCAAAAGTTTACCAATAGTGAATCGATGATGACCTGCACCAATAATTTAGTGTAAGCTGAAAATGTTCCTTCTAAAACTAGCTCTAACCAAGAGAGAAAAAACAGAAAATAAGGACAAACAATTGAGAAGGAAAAGAGTGAGATGACAAGAACCTGGTTAATATGTGCAGCAACACAAGGAAGAACTAGCAGCCCTGATTCACCTAGTGTACCACTGAGCTGCTCCACCACAGCTACAACGATAAGCAGGGCTTTCTACATAATGAGGTGAACCTGTTAAAAGCTAATTTTCATTTCAAAAAACTCTGATTCTTTTTTTTTTTACAAGTAATCGAAATATTATTAAAAAGCGAAGGGCGCAACTTGGGTACATAGGAAGAAGAAAAGAAAAGAAAATCATGAAAGCTGAGCACAAAAAGAGTTAAAAAAATGCAGCTTTATGCTCATGGTCCTTGAAAGATCTATCATTGCATTCTCCCCCGAGAACAGAAATATAGGAATAGAAATGCAATTTACATTGGCTACCAAAAAGAGAGAATGGAACAACCATCTTTTGTTGGACATTTTCATTGTCTATCACATCCAAAATGAAGTGAAAGAAATTCATTCAAGGAGATAACAATATATAAGATATCCCACATGGGATTAGAGCCTTCTTATGTTGTCACTGCAGATATGGGATGGTTAAGCAGGAGTATCAATATAGTCCAACATAATTAGGTTCTATCTTTCAAATTTGATTCCACAAATGGTCAGCCTTGATGGTTAGTCATCTGATAATATGGAGATCAATAAGATGTAGCTAATGAGTGACATCATTCGCAACTACTAAACTAACCTGGCTACAAACTATTAAGAGAGCACGGAAATTCTCTTTCTTTGCAAAAATGGATTCAGTACCACCAAAAGCAGCTGACATGCACTTTAATGCAATGGTGTTAAAACCCAGTAAGGTGAGATGCACTAATCTGCAAACAAAGGCAGATGATGATATTTGTGAGACGATCACAAGTTCTTTTTTCTTTAACTAAAGAATTTGATTGTTTTGTTAACTAAAAAGAACTTAATGGAAAACTATCTGGCAAAGACAGGTAATAATGCAAATACGCCAAAACAGAGAGAGACCAGTGCAAAACCCTTTCTTTCTTTCTTTTTCTTAATGAGCCAAGATAAAAAAGAACATCTAATTGATATAGGAAGAACTCACATTCCCATCCCAATGGCTTCAATAAATACTTGCGGCATAAACGTTAAAAGCAAGGGTCTTGATTTACTTACTTGCATCCATGGCGTCTAGAAAAAGTTAGAAAAGTTATTAGTAATGGATCATGAACGTACTCACAAAAATACTTCCAGTAGATAAAAACCAGTAAGGAATACCAAGATAAAAAGAGAACGAAGGAAGAAGCAACAGAACAAATAAACAATGAAAGGTGCACTGGTTCCAAACAAACAAGTTTTGATTGATAAAGAAACCCCAAAGCTTACCATCCAAAGCCATCGCCTTCATCGAGACTTGTTAAAGACTTCAAAGTCATTATCTTCTTCTTGACTTTCTATACTCAAAGAACTTTCTGTTGTATTTCTTTTTCTAATCTTTGGTGGTAAATCATTCACCCAAAGAACAGGACAACTGCTACTTGAGCAGACAGATTTCCATAGAGGGTGTTTGCCATTTGTTATTGCGTGGCGAAAGCAAACATAACCTTAAGTCTAGGCATCATTGTATCATGGAGGCACGCTCATAAGTCAAAAGCCAATGACTTTGACGAATTGGTAGGGACTAAATTTGTCATGCAGTAAGCATTTAATTGATATGTTGAAGCCAATCACACCTCTTTCTCAACTTCTTCTTCCACAATTTGTAATTACTGTTTCTAGCATTTTAACTTCTTTCTCATTGGTTTTATATTTTTACCAGCATATACTAAATGCTACTATGCTTTGAGAAGCTTCCGTGTACTTTTTACTCAGATTTCCAAACGACGATAAAAAATGGATAACTTTTCAAAAAAGAAATAACAAAAGGATAATCAATATTTATTGCCATGACCATAAAACTTAGAAAATGCCCTGTTTTCTCGCTTCAAGTAAGCTCAAATACTCACAAGACTAAGAAGGATTGTACTTATCATTGAGGAAATCCTTTGATTCTGATCAATGTATGCTGCCAGACCTATAAACCAATCATAATAAGATATTTTGTGGGAAAAGAAAGTAGGAAAACAAAAATATGTAAGAAATAATTTCCCAGCTATCCAGAACTCATATAATATAAAGTAAAGGCTGTTCTTCTGTTCTAGGAATCTAACTAATCTATACTACTACTAACTGTAGTCAGACTAGGTCTTCTAAAGTGAACTAGCATAGTATAGTTTCAATAATGAGATAGACATGATTTTTACGATGTAAAAAGGGGAACTTAAACTTTTCGTACACAGAAAAAATTATAAATTTTAAACAAAAATAAGTGAAGAACAATAGAGGTATTGTATTACCTTTAAACATATTCCGTACTACCTGTCAATGAAAAATCACATAAAAATCCTGCAAACTGTGGAAGGTCAAGGAAAATGATAAAAATGGTGAAGTTAAACCATTCATCTAATATTGCCTATAACCTTTTAGCAGTACCATAATCCAGAAAAATAAAAGAGATAAGAAAGTTAAGGAAACAAAAATCGTTCGTAGAGTACATAAGTAGGACACATGCCGATCTTAACTTTTGATATAGATGATATACAATTCAACGTTTGTTGCTGATCATGTAGCAGTCATGGTACAAACAAATACAGGAAAGATAGGAGGAAGTATTTGGACTATTGATGCTTCCTTACTAGACAGTCTATTCAATTATTTGTTCTTTATAAAAGACTTGTCCTTCTGACATATAATGGTTTTTCATTATGGGAAGGAATCTAAAAGTTGTAAGTAGAGTGCATTTCAGCTACTGAATATTTTCAGCAACCTGGGTAAACATAACATTAATCCCATGGTGCTTCCTAATCTGATCAAAAGTTAAAAACCAGAAAACCAGATAAACATTAGCGCCATTTCATAAGCCGGTATTTGAGTGGAAGGTTAGCTTACCTGTAATATGTTATTCATGATCATGTAGCATAGAGACTAAAATGTTTTGATCAACTGAATGACCCTCAAAAGTTCCAATACGGTTGCCTCTGTATGTGATTTTTAATGATAATCAAGATCTATCAATAAGCTGTAATCGCTTTATCACAGTGGAACTAGTATGAGAAAATTCAGCATCAATTGGCCCTGCTACTTCAGTCTTATTATTCAAATACTCTACACATTAGCATTTTACCTGAATCCAGTACAAGACACAATTTGATGTTTTAAATAACTTCGGGTGCTAAAGGTTAAATTAATAGTACCTTCAAGATCAAAAGCTTATCACAATCACATATAATATGTAGGTAACATTAGTGTATAGTAAACCTTTTCCCCATGATAAATTTTCAGGTAAAAGAGTTTCCAATAGTGACTTGGAAAAATATCCTTAAGACTAGAGAGCTGATATATTCTGGATTGGTCATAGGAAATGTTAGGCATATTTACTTTTGGTATATAAATGGATTGGTCCAAAGGTTTTATTTGAGTGTGTTACCATGGAGAGACACTATGATATAGATTTAAATTCAAGGCGAAGTGATTGCATGAATAAAAGTTAGGGTAGGGATAAATTAATAAACATAGCTGGTGAACATATCAGTAAACAAATTATGGCCATTTCTTCTACCATTAGTTTGTATTTAACAGCAAAGGAAATTGGTCATATTTATCCCTGGAAGGAGAGAGAGAGAGAGAGAGAGAGATACTGTCTCGCTAGTCCCCTTCTCTTGATAAAAATGTGAAACAACCATAGATCTCGATTCAGCTAAGGACATAACTTTCATATTTCAAAATAAGCACCATACAACACGGGGCTTTAATTAACAAAAATTGGACAAAGGATAGTGTTTACGGACTTGACAGTTACATGGTGCGAATAAGTTCTCTAGCCAGTCACAGTATTGGTTCCAGAGACATCAGTACTTAGTGAGTAAACTTTGCAGTTCTACATACTTTCACTTACGAACTGACAGCAAATCAGTAATTATAAGACTATAGAAAATGGAGCTACATTGGTTCAATTGATGAATAACCACAACCTCTTTTTAATTTGTACTTGTTTATGATTTTTATTAATCATATAATATTTATGGTTTGGATTTAATGTGGAAAATATAGATTTTCTTCTTTTCTTTCACTCCTTTGGTAATTTTACAAGCATCAGGTAAAAACTTTAAGGGGAGGCTGTGATTATGACTGTTAGAGAGGGCTTTTATGCAACAATAAGGAGATGATTTTGTTATTTACTATTTCTGCCAAACTGGAAAATTCAAACTACGGGTAAAATAACTTGAAACAAAGGCAAGGAAGGGACCTTTCCCAAAACTAAAGGGATGAGAAGGGTGAAAATTAGACTCCAAAATAGCTCCCTTGCTGGAATGGGTACACCAAAACCATCAGCGAAAAACTGTGAGATCCAAAATGGCACCTGCATTGTCAGATAACAATGAGCTATTCCAGGAAAAAGACAAAACAACACTCAACAATATTATGAATAGAAAAAGATTAAAGACACTACTGCATATCTGATTAAGCAATTCTTACGTATGCCTGCATAAGAAAGCAGCCTCGACATGCAGACTCCATGGGAGTTCATCTAAGAACAAATACAAACTTCTTGCAGGGAAAACAATGAATGCACAATACCAAAGGTCGGGAGAAAAGTATGAGCTGCTGTTGCAATTTTATCCATTTGAAAACATTGAAATCTGCTCGAGATATTGGCAACAGAATGATGCTTAGAGTAATAACATCAGCACAGCATTGATCAGGAGAAAAAAAAATGGTATGGATACACTCATAGTAAACATCTCTTATAAAATATGGCAGCCATTCCATTACATTAACAATGAATTATTGCAGCATATTTTATTGCTTAGAAGGATAACTCATGTAAATAGACATATATGTTAGTGGCGTGTCGATAAAATCACATAAAAGATGAATAAGCTTCTCTTACAAGATGAGCTTAAAAAAATCAACTATGATGGAATAAAGCATAAAACTGACAAAAGAAAAAGGAAGTATAGGCAAAAAACTTTCTGCTCGGCAATAACAATATCAACGGCGAGAATGGTAGCAATTATTTTTAGGGTTAACTACATTTACCCCCTCTAACTACTATCCTTTTTGCAATGTCCCCCTCAATATTTCAATTTTTGCAATGATCCTCCCAATCAACCATTGAAGTTGAAATGTTTAGTCAAATGTTTTTTTTATGCTTTCAGCAAAATGTTCAAGTGTTTACTAAGAAATTTTTTCAGAAATTGGAGCAATGATTTCTATAAAGTTTTTTTATTTATGTTCATGAATAAGCTATGAAATGTTAATGCAGTCACACACTAGCACCAACTTACTTGCTTACTGAGCCGTTAACTCATCCTTCCAATTGTAAATTTTCTTTACAGATAAAAGAGGAATTGAACCAGACAGCAAGACAGGAACGACAACGACTCAGGAGCTTGAGCTAAACAATAGTAGAGTATAACGTAAGGAATATGATATTATTTTATGTAAAATTGATAGGTATGAAGATTGTCATGCAAGGGGTGTGATTAGAAGGTTATGAAACGCTCACATTATGTTATAGTGGTTTAGAGCTCTGGTAAATTTGTATGCATGTAATAGAAAAGTTCTAAATTTACAACTACTCCAGTTTTATGGTTTATATATTTATAAAATAATATACTTAAAGGTCAAGAGTAACAGTAGCGCGCCCAAACATTAATTTATAGGAGTTATTAGTCTAAGGTGTTACATAACTTCTGTGCATAAAAACCATTAAGTGTTGCTATCTGATCAGTGATCGGTACACTCATTATTTGTGCAAAAGTTGATGAAACATTACACAAGTCATTCCTTATTGAACTGAAACTTAACCATTATAATAGCACAATAAACAATAATATAGCCTAACAGAAGAGAAAACAGCCTTGAATTCAATGAATGATCAAACTTGTTCACTCTTCTTCCATATAAATTATGGGCATCAAAGAAGAGAAGAAAAGGTTTACTCCATTATAGCATAATTTAGTATAGGTATAAAAGTGGAGTAAAACAGAGTAGTTGGTACTGGTAAGTCTAAACTTACTGTTAAAATGCCTAATAAATTGGATATCACAGTCATTGCAAGAGCAAGAGCAGAGTTCCCACCAACAAGCTGCAATTATGCCACATTTATCCTTCTTAAGCATATAGCATAATACTTGCTGAAAGCACTATTGGATAAAGAAAAAAAAAAAAAAAAAGAAAGAAAGAAAAAAGTTCATGGAGTACTTGTGTCAATGCAACTCCACTTGATAATGTTGTTGGCATACAACTAAAAATAGCCAATCCTGTTTCAAGAAACATCAAATCAGCAACTTTGCCAAAAAAAAAAAAAAAACTGCAGCTTAAGTGTTTAGCCTGCATGCCTGTTACAAACTCCTGAGGCACAAGCTGAACTTGCAAAATCAGCATGGAGAAGAAGGGACTAAGCAACAGAATTGAAGCCTGGACAATCAACTAAAACACTTAAGGCACTCTATCAACAAAGCATTTAGAGGCTTTATGGAAACTGCAGATCTATACACATTCAAAAGATTAGTCTCTATAACAAACATATATGCACCAAGGTATCAACATTGCTATTCTGTGGTAGGAGAATGTATGGACAGATTTTTCTTTTCTTTAAATGGGGGAGGGGTGGGTGTTGTTGGTAAAAGTGATCAATTATGTAGAACCTATCTCGCTTTGATAAATTGAGTAGATATCCTTAAGCATTTAAAATGTATAGGAGATCTGCAGAACCTAGACAAAATTGCAGAGCAATGTATTTCATAACCTTAGCTCATTATAAGGGGCATAAAATGAAAGCTGGGATTCTTTTTATACCAAAAGATATAAAATTTATGGAAGTCCTTTTACGCATACACTACAAATAATACAAGAACCAGAGATCCTATTAGTTTATATCCTGAATTCAAGTACTTAAATGAAACACAATGTAGACAGTTACAAACTGAAGCAAATGTACATGAAAACGTTTGGTAACTTAAAGAATGCAAGAAAGCATTGAAGTTAGAAAGCCATGTGCTCAAGAAGATAACCTGACTATCCACTATTGAATGTGTCTAGCAAATGCACTCTATTAATATATCAAAACTGCAAGTCTGAAATGTCATTGATTTTAGAGAAACATATCTTAGTCATGCTTTCACTTACTCAAGAAAGTAGAACTAGAATCAGAAGAGAGAGAGAGAGAGAGAGAGATTTCACAATATTTCATATCAATACTTTAATTTTGTTGATAATTTCATGATCCATGTTCTAGGAGAAGGAAATACGAGCAATAACTCCCTAAGAGAAGGAACTTCCCAAGTTCTTAAGAATCAAGATCAAATTAAGATTATTTTCAAAGGATAATTGGCATAAAATTCTCCTTATTGATCAATAACTTCCTAAGAGAAGGAAATAGAGAAATGTAGTCAATACTAGCATCTCATCACTAAATATTTGGAGAAGATAAATGATCAAAGGAGAGAAGTTCAGCATACAGACAACATATAAAAAATAGAAAGTCATACGAGCCCAAATATTCCAGCTGGCCAGGCTTTTGCAACAGCTTGAAATTCCCCACCTTGTAACTTCAGTCCTATACGATTCAAGAGGAGTTTAGGAAAGGCTAACAAAAAGACATGTCAACATACAAGTCATGATGAACAGAACTACCTGAGATAAAGAAAATTCCGGAAGTACTAAATTTTGACAATGAATATTTGTGAGCAAGGCAGCCAAGAGTTGGATTTGCAATTCCCAAAACTACTCCACTGATCAGAGCTACAATTTGAGTTACAAGATTAGTAATTCATAGTAGGAAAGAACATGCAATGCCAAAAGATTAATTTGCAGCAACTTCAACTCATATTTTTTAGTGCTAAATGAAAAAAAAAAAAAACTCAAGCTTTAAAAGTACATATTACTTACAATAGGATGCATATCAAATCATGAGCTTGTAAAGACAAGTAATGATGATAGTCATGGTGGTGGCGGTGAAAGGTTTGCTATAATATTGAAGAACTTGCAGAACCAAATATGAGTTCAACTACGTCAATCCAATCAATTAAACGTGAAAAGCCACTCAGATTCAAAAGGCATTTGAAGCACACCGACCAAGGCCACATTCAGATAAAACACTAAAGTGATTCCCAATACACAAACATAACCTGAGCCCCATGCATGACAGCAAGTTACTCATTTCAATCATGCCAAGCACCAATATGACAGAGTCTAAAGCTGGTGAGTAAAGTTTCACAACATACTTCCAAAAGGAACGAAGCTTTCTTGAGTAGGTTTGCACGCTCTTGTCAAAATCAACAGTAGCATTATCATCAATCAAGTGTGATAGTGAAACATCAAAACTCATGAATTAACTAACATGAGGATCATGTAAAATTCAACCTACCTTCATGTCAAGAAACCACATAAAAAACACCTTCCACTAACAATGTTAATAATGAAGAAATAAGTAAATTAGTCCCTCAAGAATGATCAATATTACCTATAGGAAGAAAGTTACTCAAAGTGAAATGTAAGAATGCTTTTGTTAAGGTTGACATATATGCTGATTTCAAAATCTTCTTGTGAGTACTTCCATCTGAGTTTCCCTGTAAAGCAAGTAATACTTTTCACTTCAAGCCAAGCATGTCATGACATGCCAATTGTGCAAAACAATATTATTCCTAAGAAGCACACATTTCAATTATGGACACTAAAAAGATTTCAAACTATAAGAATGAACAAAAATACGTTCAAAAAGATGTATGCATCCTGCAACAAGGCAAAAAAGCCTCAACAATAATTATTGAAAATACAATTCATTTTTCACCAAGCTTACTTTAATCCTGCTAGGCAAGTACTTTTCCTTCTTCAACCTAGTTTATGCATCTGGTTTCTCAGTTTCAGATCAAACCAATAGAGATGCCTACATGATTATGATGTATTATAATCTGTAGTTGTATACACTACTGCCCCATAGATAGATAATTAGTTAATATATGACTTGTAACATGCAAGGATGCATGTAGATGAGCGATCTTTAAAAGAAAATGCTACAACAAGGACATCTTGTCACAAGCTCTCCTAAAATTTGCAACTTGTGACATTTTCTGATACATAACTGTTGAGAAAATATGCAAGCCTTAGATTGTGTTTATTTCAACAGAGAATATTTTTTTAGGGGAAAAATCACTGGTTTTTCATTCTTGAATTCATATCACTGTGCACTAACAGAATATATTTTTTATTTCAACAGAGAATACTCTAGAAGGAAAGTGCACTAACAGTATACATCACTGTGCTCTGTCAAATGCGCTATTCCACCACCCATACAGGCTTACACAACAATAACAACATGTTCAAACACAAGTGGGCGCCCTTGGCGGGAAATAGCTTCCCGCTCATTGAAGACAACCATCAAGCACTCTGCACCCAATATCCCACCACAAATTGCTCTATTACATACACTCATCAAGAAAACTTACCTCAAAACACATTTTTGTTTTCCCAGTCAAATTACCAAAAATTAAATTTTGGGGACCTCAACGAACGTCATCTCTGGCTATTGTTAAAAGTAAAAAAGTAAAACACCAATCATGAAATGTCAACATAGTAGAAATCAAGAAGATGACCTGATTGGAATTCTCAGTGGCACGTACAGTAAATGAAAACGTCCTGGCATTCGGCAGTGAAACCAGAGACAAACCGGAGAAAAGACCATTTCTTGCCAGAAAATATGGGTTATGACGAGGAACACACAAGGGCAACAATGGTGGTCTGAAACATGGTCTGTTTATAGCTGTTGGCTTCATCATAGTACGAGGCTCAACGGTGGCAGTTGAGGAATCAACAAAAAGGCTGAGACTTTTTTATATTATTTCTTGGATATATACCCAGTGTTCCATACTCGGTAATAAGGGACACGTGACCCACGAGGAACCAAAGGTTTGGAATTGGAGGGATGTTGGGAGGTTTCTCCTTTGTAAGGTTCCCTTTTCAGGGCTTATCCAGGAGATCACTGTTACCATCGCCATCAATCCTACTCGTGCCTGCAATTGTGGAAAAAGCAACTCACACACACAAGTGACGGTGGTTTAACGATCTCAAAAAATCTCCGATGAAATGAAAATTCTCAATTTTATTAATATTAATAATTGGTGATAGCAATTGAATTATCCTGTCCACTTAACTGTGCTTACAGTAATCTATGTTCTTCCATCTCTTCACCACTTGGAAGCAAAGCTGATGAAGAAGAAAAAAATAAATAAGTTGTTATTTTAATTTTATTTGGTTCTTATTAGTTAATTAGGTTATTTATAATTAGACAGGTGTTTTATCTATATTTAAGAGTACTGTAATGGGCTTAGCCAAAAGTCATTTAATCTAAGGTTAGTAATATTTTATAATTAGATAATGGGCTTAGCCAAAATTCAGTCAAATTAGGTTTAGGGTTTATTTTACCGTGTCTATTTAAATGTTCTTTATATTCTTATGGAGATCAGATTATAATTAATGAAAAAAAATGTTTTCTTGGAAGCACGATTGCTCTATTCTTCTTGGTAGTAAGACTCTACCAAAACCTCATTGTTGACTGGTGAGACTCTGATCAAAGTCGTTTATCTTACTTTCTGTTATTTTTTATATATTTTTCAATTGTTCCCTTTTTGTCCTGCGTCAAAAGCCACTTAGAGTAGGGTGTGAATCCGATCTGGTTAATGGTTATTGGCTAAAACCGTTAATTGAAACTGAGATAACCAATTCATCAATTTTAAAAACTAGAACTGAAACCGGCTACCGGTTATGTAATAACAGCAAGTTACCGATTATCCGAACCGGTAACCAGGTCTTTAAAAAATTGAATATTTTGGCAGGAAATGCTTAGTGTTCTCCGAGTATTCTCTCAACTATAATATGGTTTTGAAAATTACAAATAGATCAAAAGTCAATAATGATAATCTCAAATTTAACGGTGATTTTAAAAGCCACATCACAGTTAAGAGGACATCACAAGAACACTAGAACACCTAGCATTTCCCTATTTTGGCATAACACTTTCTTTTTTTTTCCTTTTTTTTTCACAATTGGTTTAAAATTTTAAATCAAGCAAATTTGTCCAGGTTTCTATCAAATTTTGTCTAATAGAAGACCTGTGTAGCATTCAAACATTGACCAGTATAATTAATTATACATTAATAGATTGGTCAAATAACAAAGTCTCTAGGTTATGTATTAGGCCTAATTGGCTTCTAACAAAAAAAAATCCACTGTACCCAAAGATCCAAATTGAAACAATGTATAATGTATTTATGATTTATCTGCTTTTCAAGATTTTTTTTTTTTAGTTTTAATTTGAAGATTGTTTAGAAATAACACGTTTATGGGCCATCTGATACAGCAATTGAGTTGCTTGCCCAACTTCCCTGGCATATTCAGTTTGCCCGTGGGCCGTTACAATGTGGCATATCAGAATCGATCTGATGAGCCAAACGCAGCCCAAAGTTGTAGGCCCTAAAATTGGGCCAACTTTGGACTTTCAGAACCTCTACGTTCTAAGGAAAATGGACTTTCATCAGCCATCCTCACGTTCTGAAAATGGTGTTATTCGCAGTTATAGATTTCGTCTAAATCTAGTTGGGAAATGTTATTCCCACTCTCAATATCAATTTTTTTTTTTTTTAGTTTTTAAAGTTATCATTATATCAAAATTTAATGGTAATTCATCTCAAATTTAATAATAATTTAAAAAATCACGTCAAAGAGTTTAGAAACGAGAGTAAGAGCGTGTAAGCATTACTCAATCAAGTTATCATATACAATAAAATCCGAAGATTCAACAATTTAGGTCATGTAGGCATATAATTTTGTCACATTTAAGAGAAGATAGATGTTACACACGGCACACATTCTCACACTTGTAAGTGCACACTCCCTAATTTTCACATTAGATTTTGCATGGACCATTATTAAATTTTGAATTCAATTATAATTTTTACTACTATGTCTGGAAATGTGAGAGCGAGAATATGTGTAGCATTTATCTTTAAAAAAAACATGCTCAAATAGCAATTTTCTTCTTCTTCTTTTTCCCCTTAGAGTAGGGGAAATACATTTTATTTTTACCCCCAAAGTTTCACTACATTTTTACTCTTATCTCTAATATTTAAAAATTAGCAATGTATCTCTACTAAATTTTAAAATTTTTCAATATAACCCATTTGTCGACCAAATCCGTCTTCTTTGACCGAAAATTACCCCACGCGTGTCGGGTTGCATATGTGTTCTTAAGATAGACTTTTCCCAAAATACCCTCAAAATATCCTCGAAAAGGACAACTTCTATGTCAACCTTGGCATTCGTTGCACTTATAGGTCGCAAATTCCCAATTAGAGCAACAATACAACTAACACGGATGGGCCGAACTCAGCCCAAAGTTGTGGGCCCTAGAATTGGGCCAACTTTGGACTTTGCCAATCTACACCAAAAGTGGGCTAACAAATAAGTTAAATCTAATTTACTTATTTTATATATATATATATAATAAAAACCGTAGCAATTTTTTTATTTTTTTTTTCTTTTTCCTTAAAAGTAGCAAAAGATTTTTTTTTTTTCTCTTTTATTCAAGAACTGAATCATGGTCACACATCAGGGAAAAGTATTTAAACAACAGTCTTTTCTTTCTTTTTAATCTTATTGCCATCACGTCTCAACTATACTTGTCTTAAAAGTAGACTTTTCTTTCTCAATTATGGTATGATTTTTTTATTATTATTTCTTTTATGAGAGGAATGCTGAGTTCCTTCCCATGAGTTAAAGATGTGTTTTAATAAAGTTTATTTATTTATTTTTATATAATTCTTTTACTCTGTAATGAATCTAATATCTTCTGTGTTATCTGTTCAATTTAATTAAATTTAGACTCTAAACTCCTAATTTGTAATACTTTCTCGCTTATCAACGGTAAATAGCGTTAACTTTGAACTCAAAATAATAATTAAAAAAAAAACTCGAATCTGGATTTCCCTTCACTCCAACTAAATATTTTATGTATTGTGTAGTTTCACTTATTGAAAGTAAATTTTAGTGAGGGGTAATGTTAAAATATTAATTAAATAATTAAATTCACTGTTAATTTCTTCTTTCAGTTTTAAATTGTTGGCATAAAAAATAATTAAAGTAATAGGGTTAGTTCTGAAAAAACTTTTAAGCCATGAAATTGATAAAAAGGTGTTCATAGGTGATGGATTATTTGTTACTATAATTAGTGGTGTTGTTATGTAGTTGTAAATATGATTGACGAATGTGTTTAGTGGTAATGAATTTCTGATGATGGGATTAGTTATACTTTGAAATTAATAACCATGATTAGTGCTACTAACTTGAATCAGAGAGGATTGAATTAGTTTTAATGTTATATATGAGATGAGTTGTTGATGCATAATATGCAATATTATTATATAATTTAAAAAATTAGAAAGAATATTATTTTCTAAGAAAATTTATTACTTATTGACACATACAATCATATCTTAGGAGCAAACCACAGATCAAAATTTAAACATATATATATAGATTGCACCACATGTCGAAATACTAAATAATATAATTTTTTTTTTCATTAAATCCAAGTGATCAATATTCACGACCAAGAAGTACTGGATTGTCTTCGGACAAGCCCTGAAAGGAGAAAGAAGTCGTGTCATTTCTCTTATATTAATTTGTATTACATTATATTGAATTTGGCTTAAGTGCTGTAAAAAAAAATTAAAATAAAACATTTCTAATTTTTTTTATAGGAAATGGAGAGAGTGAAGTTAGATATGATATACCCTCTTAGAGAAAATTAATATTAAAAAAAAGGAGTAATTTCACTTACACCCATGAAGTTACGTCCCTCTTGCAAACATGCACCCCCCAATGTTCAAAGTCTCTCATTTTGGTGTATCAAGCTTTGATTTCCTTTCATATTTTTTCCTTCGGTTACATATTGTAATTAAATTAAACGGTGGAATGAGTAATTTTAGTAAGGGTATTTTAGTAATTTCACACATTTAATTTTCATTAGGATTTAAAAGAAAATCCTAACGAAAGGGGAAAAGTGGAAGAAAATCAAAGTTTGATACACTAAAATGAGAGACTTTGAATATTGAAGAATGTTTAAAAAAGCTTGTAAGTTCCTACATGGGGTAAGTGAAATTGTCCAAAGAAAAAAATAAAAAATAAAAAATTGTACGTGTATTTTTAACGTACTATTTTGATAATAGAGGGCAAGGAAAAGAGTCATTTTGTATTTAGCCTGAAAGAGAAAGAGAAAAAGTATCTTTTTTCCATTTATTTTATATGATTGTTGAACCCGTTAATCACGGGGTGGATCTGAAAAAACCTTTTTATAAAGTGTCGGTGACACCCAGAAAGGGCGGAATCCGACTGCCAAATAATTGAAGCATAGAAATATTGAGGGTCTGATCTGACTCTCTCTTTTGCACTAATTTTCTGCTTTCTTCTCTGCTGATCAGTCTCGGACGTCTCTGTTCTGCATGTGCCGATACGCGTATATCCCCATAGGGAAAGGAGAAAATATGCATAGGGAGGAGAAAATAATGGAGAATTTGAGAAGAGAGAGAGAGAGATTGAAAAGTGAATGGAATCTGTTACAAAAAGGAAGTGATCACTTTGATCTTATCCAAATTAAGTGATCATCTTATTAAATAAATTAAACGTTTAAGTGATCATCTTATAAATAAATTAAACTTTTAACTTTTTTTTTTTCTTGGGGGGGGGCAATTTTAGAATGAGTAGTGGCGGAGGTGTTGGGCTCCACCACATGCCGTGAAATTTAGTCAAGATTTGGAGCTACAAAGAGTTATGTTGGAGGGTGACGCATTTACGCGATCCAAATTATAGTTCGAGCCTGTTTGAGATAGTGTTTGAGAAATATAACTTTTAAGTCAAAAATAACTTTTGAAAAAAAGCTTTATTTTTAAGCTTTTGTCAAAAGTGTTTTTTTTTTTTACCATTTTTAAGTTTTTTTTTTTTACCCTTAAAAGCACTTTTAATTTTTTTACCAAACAAGTACTTTTTTCTTTAAATGGGCTTTTTGAGTATTAAAATCACTTTTAAACTTCTCAAACGCAATCTCAAACAGATTCTTAATGTTTTGAAGGCTACGAAACGGAATTGAAATAGATATAGTCAATTAGTGGAAGATACTAGAGGAGTTTTGAATTCGATTCGAATGCGTCAGATTTGTCATGGTAGATGAGAAGCTAATTAAATAAGCCATGGATAAAGTCCGGTTAATTAGAAGATATTTCTAATTGTATCTGTGACATTCTTTTGTTAGAGAAACAATGTCCCTATTTATTTTTAGAATATAAGTTAAATGGTTAAATTCTCCACTTTCTATCGGTTTAAGATTTTGGAATAAGTTAAGCTTTTAGGATAAATAGTGATTTAACATAGTATCAAAGCAAATATCGAATTTGAACATTGTTTCTGTCATTCACATACCTTACATTTCAATTAAATATTCAACGTGTTGGACCTTCTTATTAAAAAGAAGAGGAAACTTCACTTACCCCCCATGAACTAACACGTCTTTTGCAAACACCTCCTCAATATTCAAAGTCTCTCTTCCACTTTCCCCCTTTTGTTAGGATTTTCTGTTAAATCCTAACGGGATGATGTGAAATTACTAAAATACCCTTACTAAAATTACTCATTCTACTGTTTAATTTAACTACAATATGTAACAGAATGAAAAAAAAATGAAAGAAAATCAAAGTTTAATATACTAAAGTGAGAGACTTTGAATATTGAGAAGGTGTTTGCAAATACGCATAAGTTCATGGGGATAAGTGAAGTTTCTCCTAAAGAATTTTGAGAGTACACGTGAAGCTGGGTAATATTAAAATATAATTAACTAAATAAAAACAAAAAAACCAAAAAAAAAAAAAGTGAGATAATTTTTAATAATCTCGTCACCGCCACACAGCACAAGTACAGTAGAAGGCCGAGTGAAGCCAAGTCAAGTCAAATTATCCCAACTCCTAATTATTTAACGCGGAGAGACAATTTCTTCCGAACTCGGTTGTCTCAACAGGTAATGATGAAAGATTTAGAACAAACTGACAACTTGTGCAGACACAACATTTCTTAGCTTGATCAAATTTCAAAGGAGAAATGGTAAAATATATATATATATATTAGCAAGTCTTAACACAACACAACAAACCATCCACTTTTCAAGCCTCCTGTTTGAATTTTTACTCCCTGTTTGGTAGTCTACCATTAAAAATATCTCAACCGCTCAAAACTGCCGTATATGAGGAGGGAAAGGAGACTCAGGTCAGGGTCAATTCGGCAGCCCAGATGTCGTTTTAACACCAAATTAATTCTATTTGACCAAACAAAGGCTAAAATATTGCAGAGGTTGTCATAAACCTCCGGTATCATATTTTGACAACGTTAATAAGGCTGCCATTTCTCCTGGGCAATGATTATATATATTAGCGTTTGGTATGCAATAATGGTTATTTTATCAAGAAAATGAATAGATTTTATTGGAAATGAAAGAAGGTGAATAATTCTAATGGGAATGGCTATTCTAAGGGTTAATGTTATTCTATTCTACATTTTTTTTTCATTCTTAATAATTTTTTTTTTTTTTTAATGGAATAGCCATTGCATGAACCAAACGTTGCCTAAGAGTGTAATTTTGCAGACCAAAAGTGTTGGTTTAAATCAAATCGCAAAAACTATATTGTTTGTTAGTGCAGTTTTTAAAAAACTATGAATTGAAAAGGGTTTCAAATCGTAAGCAAGGAAGTGCATTTTAAAAATGTACAATTTTAAAGACTAATTATTACGATCTTCAAGCTCAAATTGTTATTTTATCAAACGTTTAACTGGGTTTTTAAAATTCATGTTTTAAAATTGCAAATCTAAAAAAAAAAAAAAAACTCTATGTCTAAACCGAAAAACTCAAGAGAAAAACCCTACAAAGTTCTAAAAATGCATGATTATTGTATTATGAAGTGGTCTCTTTCTTTGGGCAAGTGGTTCATCGATCACTATGTGGGGTACCGTTGGCCGGGTCTAATAACTAGTGTGGAGTGGTTGACGCGAGAATCACCAACGTTTTCCGGTAATTTATTTATTTATTTATGTATTTATTTTTCCATATTCAAAGAGGACTTAATGAAGGACCTTGAGGGTAAGGAAATGATGATTAATGATCAAGGTATTAAGCCTAATGATTATACATTTGACCCTTAAATCTTTTACAATTTCTACCCCCTACCCCTCCCTTCTCTCTATATGTCAATTTCAGCTTCTGTCTTTCCCTTCATTTGCGGAGAACTTTAATCAGAACATAAAGTAGTATATGTATTGTTTTGGTGCATGTACCATAAAGTGGGGGCTAAAAACCCCATAGTTATAACTCCCTTTGTTGTTTTCAAAAAAAAAAAAAAAAAAAGTACTTTAGAATTTGAAACTCCATATATATATATATATTACAAATAGAAAGATTTGAATATCTTATGGTTTAGCTAAAGCTGCAGTGAAACAACTTATAGATTATATCTACAAGTTATAGACTATATCTGTGAAATTATAATTAACCTTAGAGCATTATTCTCTATTTTCTTATAGCTTTGGCTCTAGATTTTTTATTAATTAATGAAGATTGAAGAAAAAGAATTGGTACGTAGTATCCACTTGGTAATGGCTTATAATAGTTAGGGTTTGAACTAATGGTGGATACCAAATCAAATACTATTGTTGTCAAATTATGTGTAGAATACAATGTGTCTATAAGCCTATTGACATGAGAGTGAGAGAAAAAAAAAAAGCCTATTGACATGGACTTTATTTGTAGGCAAAAACTAATCACCTCCTAAGGAAACTAGGATTCACATTAGAGAAATAATAACTGAATAAGGCACATAATCCTAGGAGGATACAAAATCTTACCAAAAATGTATTAGGATTTCTAATCCTCAACCTACAAGGATTTGAAAATTCTCCTACTTGAAAGGCTAGTTTCAAGATTACAATAATGTACATGCATGCTACCCTTGTTTTCATTTATCTAGTGACAACAAGCCTGAGAGAAGCTCTATCCCAGAAAAACTTCTCTCATGTTACAGGTTTCATCAAAGCATTTGCAATATTCTCATTGGTGTGGATCTTCTACAATACAATCAACCATCTTCTACTGTCTTGCGAATGAAGTGATACTGAACATGAATGTGTTTAGTCCGTGCATAAAACCTAGGTTTTTCTGTCAAATGCAACACACACTGACCGCCACAATGAACAATCACTTTATCTTACTTCATCCTCAATTCAACAACCAATCTTTTCAACCTACTAACTTCTTTACATGCATGGGTAGCTAACATGTACTCCACATATTTAGTTCACAAGGTCGCTACGGACCGTAATTTTGACATCCAACCACCTACATGATGCAAGAGCCAATATTGTTGATGTTGAATTGTTAGATGCTGAGTTATGGTGCTAGAATATCTTGACAGGGAAGATCAGTGCAATAATGAAAAGAATTGGGATGATTAGGCATAATTGGGGCTAAGTTCAATATTTGAATTTTGAGTAAAAATTCAATATTTTCTAGAGATTGTTTCCATTTACCTAGGTGATTAGGGTTTGTTCTTAATCCTTTTCGAATTTCTCTCTCTTACCGACTTACCTTTACAACCTTCAATTGATATTTGATACCTTATATGTGTTTACTATTCTACACTGTAAGATCAATCTTAGATATGTCTGACGTCATTTGGTATTAGAGCATAGTGTCTTCTTGGTACCAAGTTTCATTAGTTTTCGTTGACCAAGCGCTTGGTGACACAAAACATGGAGCTGAATTGCAATATGGACGATCACAACTCAGAGTCCAACTTTGAAAACCTGTATCACAATCATGTTTTGAGTCAGAAATAACGTAATCGGGCTGGATTGTATGTAGACTTAGGCTTCATAATTGATCTTTCAAAATTCTCTGGTAGTCGATAGGTTAAAAGTTTCACTGATTGACTACACGAAGTTTAGCAATTTTTTTATTATAATTAAGGAGTTGCCCGACCGCATGACGGTGAAGCATATCGCCGCCGTCAAGATGAAGGGTTGAACATCCACTTGGTGGGAACAGTTTAAGCGAACACAGAAAAGACAAGGCAAGGCCAAAATTTGTGATCGGAAGAAAATGAAGAACATAAGGGTTCTTTTTTTGCCCTTGAATTATACTTGGACCTTGTTTATGTGGCTTCATACTTTGAGGTAAGGGGTGGGATCCATCGACGATTATAAAGAGGAATTCTACTAATTGGTTTCCCATTCAAATTTTCCTTTTAACATCCTTTACATATTTAGCACAACCTTAATGTAATATTATTTTACTAGTGTTTCTTTCTTTGTAAAGAGGCTAATTTTCTCTATTAATATTCTGTACAAAAAAAAAAGAAAAAAAAAAAGAAGGCAAGCCATCATTAATACAATCATTTTCTTTCAAAAATAGTCTAAACGATTGGTTTTCACCATCTAGGCCTTCTTTGTACAGCTCCCAACAGGTAAGTGTTACAATGGTCATGTTCAAGTTAAATAATTACAATTGGTCTCCTCATCTATCTTTTTTAATTTTTTAATTTTTTAATTTTTTTTTTAAAGTCTATATATAAGGCAGAAGATTGGAGCCATAGACGGAATTATGCACAAATTAAACCGGGGTGGGCCATGGCCATCCCCATTTTTATAATTTTTTTTTATTAATTCTACTTTTAAAATTAAAATTTGCATTTGAGACAAAATCTTTTAGTTTGGCCCTGGGCCTAAAAGAAAGCCGTCCACAATTTCTGTCATAAAAAACAGTCCTGAATTTTTAAGAATACATTGTGCCTCTCAAAACAAGAAAATCCATATGACCATAATGCCCCCAAACCCATGAATTAAAATGCCCTACGTCTTTCCCCAAAATCCATATTATTTTTTAGAGTATAACGTGCATACGAGGAGAGTGTGGTTTTTTATAGAGCTAAGGGTAACGTTTGCTTAAAAAATACAATTTTATTTTTTATATTTCTTTAGCCTCTTATTTTAAAATATTTTACATTCATACTTTATACTCAATCAATAAAATTTTTTAATTAATTCCATCCCTGATTGGAGCTGAATGAAGATTCGAAGTTCATTTGCCAGGAACCTAGCTAGCTACATTGAGTCTTTCAACATGTCCACAGAGAGCATGTTGAATGATAGGCATCGATCGATCATCACATCTGAAAAATCTAGCAATGATTTCTGAGTGGAAGCTTACAGGATATACATACATGCATATAGTCAAGTCAATTTAAATAGAAACTACCCGTCGAATTTTCCAATTCCACAAATACGGCCAAAAAACAAAAATTCTCGTACACGATGGAATGACCCCGATGACCCAAAAGAAAAAGAAAAAATAGTTTATTTATTTATCTGATTATTCTCAGGATGACGAAATGTTTGCATAATAGTGATGTCAATTTTAGACTCTCTAATCATCTAATAGTGATGTCAATAGAGTCATTGCATTTGCAGCTAGCTGATTAGCTTAGCCTTCCAAATATTCTCAGGAGTAAAAAATTTTTACCCGAGATGCTTTTTTGTCTCGGCAAGTGGACTTTTCACCGAGTTTCTCATTAAGCTAGGCTGCAATTTAATTAGTCTTTTCATTTGGTTCTAAAAAGATGAGAACAACGCTTTTTAATTAGGATAATTTGCTTTAAAAAAAATAGTTTATGTGATTTTAACCTTTTTTTTTTTTTTTTTTTTTTGTTCACCGTGATTACAATTCGTATTGTATATAGTTTTTTGCTTATAGCTAAAAATGGAGATTATATTTTCATTCAAAATCTATTCATAAGATTAACGAAAGTTCACGTCAATCCAATTAAAAAGTGATATGGTGCCATATGTTATTACTAAAAATTAAAAATATATAAAAAACTAATAACAAAAAAAAAAATTATTATTTATTTTTAAAATACCACCCCCAAAAAGGGAAACAAATGGTTAATTAAATTAAAATAGCTCCCT
Organism: Corylus avellana; assembly: GCF_901000735.1. Taxonomy (NCBI): domain Eukaryota; kingdom Viridiplantae; phylum Streptophyta; class Magnoliopsida; order Fagales; family Betulaceae; genus Corylus; species Corylus avellana. The sequence goes on from NC_081550.1 coordinate 5,220,945, forward strand.
TAAGTTTATAAGCATTTTACATTATTCAGTACTAGTTTCCGATAAAATAAAAAATAAAAATAAAATAGAGGGTTTATTTCTTTCTCTAACTTACGGTTTTGTTTCACATTATTTTTGTTAGATTATATGTGGTGTTGTCCCACATTAGTTGTGTATATATATTGTCTGTAATATTAGTCTATATATATATGGGCATTTTCTGTACATTATTATGTGTGATTCAATATACAACATTCTTCTCAACAATTTTGACACTAGATTCCTCTAGCTAGTTTGCTTCAATAATGATGAAAGGATTGTCGATCTCCCTTGAGGAATTCATCAAATGTTGTCTTCTCGGATGAAACGAAGCAGCGTTAAGAAAATTATAACTATATATAGATAAAAGATTTTGGCCTATTTATAAATAAGTCTGTAATTCTTCCCCGGTCACACTATTTTGTCGTGAAAATAAAATAAGCTGAAAATTTTGTCTACCACTCTTCATACAAACATATTGATTAATTAATCTTGGTTAATCTTAAGGACTTGAGCAAGAATGATAAGTCTTTTGTGGTCCTTTTGTATAATGATCATGGGTTAATTTTCTCCCAAAAATATTAAAATATTTTATTAAACAGTAGAGGAAAACAAACCGTAGACAAAAAGTTAAATGTAGTAAAGTCGTAATCTGCATAAGTGGTCTACTACAAGATGCCTAACTCCATATTCAAAAAGTAGGTTTGTCACGGGGATTTACCTTCGCAACTTGGCCTTGGAAAAGAGGTCTCAAAGCCAAGTCAGTGCGCTAAAAGTTGCGTGATATATAGGCCTTCACACGGTATTCTTTTCCAAAATCTTCTATCATTAAAACAGAGAAATGCTTTAATTTTTGTTTGTTTAGTATTCTCTTGGTTCTATGCAGATATTATTTATTTTTATTCATTTTTTCCTAAGGGCTGAGATATGTGAGGTAAGTTTTTTTCAACTTTTTTAGAAAATAATATCCACATACATCGAATAAAGAGAACACTAAAAAAAATTGTAACATTTCTCAATATGAAATATGTAAGAGTCAATTAATATAAATTAGGAGTTGATCCTCTAATATTTTTCCTTCGAATTCTACCGTTAGCATTGAATTAATATATAGGAGAAAATACACTTTACTCCCCTAAACTATCAATTCATTTGCATTTTTAAACCCATTATTTAAAAAGTGACATTTTACTCCCTCAAAGTATCTGACATTGACACTTGACTTCCATGAAGTACACTTTACCCATTGAAGTATTTTGAATTGACACTTTATCCCTATGAGTTGACACTTTACTCTTCAAAATTTAGTTACTTTGATGGGGTAAAATATAAACTCAAAATACTTCAGGGGGTAAAGTCTACTTTATAGGGGTCAAGTATTGATGTCAGATACTTTGGAGGATAAAATATCACTTTTTAAATATTAAAATTAAAAGTACAAATGAGTGAATAGTTCAAGAGTAAAGTGTATTGTCATCTATCTGGAAGAAACCTAGGTAGCTACATCCCACCATTACGCCATGATGAACTTTTCTGTCCAGTCAACACGATATTGAACAATGAACAATATGAAAGGTACGAACCATATGATTTCAAAGAAAAGGCAACTTCCAAGGAGGGGGGTGGTGGGGAAGAAAGGAAAAGGCCACGGCAGACTGGCAATAGGGCAGTCTCATTACTATCTGTCCGTAGTTCTAGAGGGCAAACAATCTTGTTCCTGTAAATAGCAATTACTCTCTTTTTATATATTGAACTTCACGAAGATAGAATAAATCTTTAATCGGAAATAGGAATGTGATAACCAATTGGGTTTTTATAGATTAAAAATTAGAAAATCATTAAAAGAAAAAGGGGATAAATCAATTGCTTCGGGATGATCAAATCTTTAATTGATCACTTTGATCGAGGTGGTCGACCTTCAATTGCCTTGGACAAAATTATCTTTCTCTGGTACAAATTTTGGTAAAATTTACTTTTAAAAATCGGTTTCCCAAGAAAAGGTGTCCAAAATCTTTTATACGTATATATGGTTAAAATTGAACTCAACTTAATTATACGTGACATTTGTGACTCTAACATACCATTACGCTTTGCAACCGATGTTGATGACGGTCCACTCTATTAACATTGACCCAATAATAACCATTTCTCTTCTAACAATTACATTCACTTATTAGTATTCAATGACTTGATACAATGTTAATATATAGTACCAAAACATTTTAATTCAGCCAATAAATTACACTATGTGGATTGTTGGAATTTTTTTTTTTTTTTTCTCTTTTTATCATGATTCAAGGAAATTGTAATATTACTTGCCTTTAGAATAAGAGTAAAATCACTTAACTTAAATGAAAGAGAGAGAGCCTATATCAACACTAATCCAAATAAAAAGGGTATCCAAGATTTACTAAATTAGTGCTTAAAGTAGATCATTATTAGCCTTTATCCTATATATCTTTTACTTAAAAAAAAAAAAAAGTCCTATATCTTTTACATCTTATTTAACATGCTAAATCAACATACTTTAGTAGACATTATAATTATTGTTTTTTATTTTATTTTATTATTATAGTAAACATTTGGCCATTATTTTATCCATTATTGAAGCTTTTGAGAATGTTGCATGTCCTATTATATTCACTATCATGCTTTTCAATGTGATACTTATATTAGGGTTGGCAAATTGCCTTCATTGCCATCATGTAGATCTAAAAAAAAAAATTGCATGGAAAAGTATTTAGTAATGAATATCCACCAACATAGGTCCATAGCATTAGAGAGAGAGAAAGAGAGAGAGAGAGGATATAATGGTGCCCTTGTTGTCTTGTTGATGAGGGGTTCCAACATGAAGAGGAAGTTGAAGGTCCTTTCCAATGTTCTATGGATTGGAATTCTCTACTAATCTTACTGATGCTAATGATATGAAGATCTTGTGAATGCAATTTCTTTTTCATCTGATCAAGAAGTTGATCAAAATTAGGTGTTTGATGAAAGTCCCAAGAGTGGAGTATCTCAGTTGGGTCTTGAGAAAATTAATTTTGTTGATTTTCTGGAAAATAAATAATGGACGTGTGAAAATAGAGTTGTCTCGAATTTGAATTGATGTAGTGTGTTTGGTTGCAAGTTGTTTTATTTTATTTATTTATTTTTTTTTTGGAGGACGGGATGAAATGAATTGACTGGACATCACCAAAAGACAGAGGTAGGACAATTAAAATTCGAAGATGAATTCCAACATTGAGAGAATGATGTAGGCAGGTTTACGAGCAAGCCAGTCCTACTAAAATAGTCATTTCTTATGATTACAATATCAAATGAAGACAATCTTGATGGCTTTTGAAATCATATTCAAAATTACAAATTCAAAATTTTGACAATATAGGTCAAAACTATTCATAAATTGGAATACAAAAATCTGTTTCAGAAAGCTCAATAAATGTCTCAATCGACCAAGATAACCAGGTCCACCTAGTACTAATTAATTCTCGAGAGCCTCAATCGATGTTTTGGTTGAACTTCAATGAGCCAAAATTGTGTTAATAGGATTTTTTTTTTTCGTACAATGTCAAATCTAGATTGATCAAGCTTGAGGCTTGATCAATCAAGTTTCGGTAGGTTAATTTATTTATTTTTTCTTTCTTTTCTTTTTCAAGTTTGCAACCCTAAATCTATTTAAGCCTTATAATGATGGGTTGGCCGCCAACTTATGTTTGTTTATCTCAAATTTTCAATAGGAGTGATTTTATTTTACTTTCTTGCAAATATTTGAATTTTCTTGATTTTGTGGAAGAATTGTAAGCTGTGTGTTTGTAGATTCAGCGAATCAGCAACCCTACACCACACTGCATCAGAAATGTCATCAAAGTTTTTTAAAAATTTAATATTTTATTAATACAAGACAAATGGTGATGAATTTTCTCAAACTTCTTTTGCATCTAATCTTTTCAATTTGTCAAATACTAATACTAAGGATTGAAAAACTGTTTTGGGTCGAATGAACATTCTTATAATTAGAGTTTCTAGATGAATGCTTTTGTATATTTATGATTATGAAAGGCTTTTATTTATTTTTAAAGTTGAGTAAAAGCAAGTACAAACAAACAACAATTATAGAAATAGAAAAATTATATAATCGAAAATTATATAATTGAAAATATGAAGACCAAAAAGAAGACACCATGTAGAACGGCTTATGACGAAGTTGAGGAGATTAAGACGCGGAGAAGACACCATCTAGAACGGTGGGACAAAGAACCACTAATATTGGATTTTTTAACGTCTAGATCCAAATTTAAAATTTCTAATAGACCAAAAAGACTCCGCAAAAGAGATGAAAAAAATCTACTGCAAAGGATGAGAAGGGGCGGCGGCATGCATGAAAGGTTAAAAAGTAAAGGTTAATTGGATGTTTGAAAACAGTGGAAAAGGGGGGGTACGTTGAGCTAGAGAATCATAGACAAAGCTAATTATATACAAAAGGAAAGGGTTAAAAGAGAGAGAGAGAGATGAGCAATATGTTTTATCTCCCGAAGATCCGCTGAGGATATCATCTTGTCGGGGAGTGTTAGAGATGTTACATGTATGTTAAGCTAGGTAGGCACCCCCGAGTAGCCCCAAAGAGTTTCAATAATTTGTGCAGTGGGGGTCACCTTTTTTGCCTCTTTCTCCAAAGATTAGACTCTTTTACTTCACGAGACATTTTGAGCCCCATCTTTTGCTCATCACTCTTGGCACTGCATGCAATATTTTCCCCTGGAATTATTGGTACCGTTAATAATTTGTCCATATTTTCTTACAAATTCAATAGACGAATCATTAAACTTGTGAGATTTCTCATGAACTTTTGTAATAATTGATTTGTAAAATGTACATTAATCATTTCTCTATTTTCACTCGCCGCGTATTGTGCAATTAATTTGCTTAATACACTTCTACTTTTACACCGTTTGTCTTTATTATGCCATTAACTTTTAAACCTGTTTTTTATTACGTTTCTGCATACGATAAGATTCAAGTGGTCACCGCCAGAATCATTTTTCTTTTTTTCTTGTCTCTTTTTCAGTCATTAATTTTGTCATATTAATCAAAATTCTATTTTTTTATTTTAGAGTCTTTAGTTTATACGAAATTCTATTTTTTGGAGTCCTATCTGGAATTTTCAAGTTATATATATATAGTTTAGATTTTTCCCTCCTCAATATTTATCACAATGATCCATATATGAACAATATATTTTAAATAGGATTTAATAGGGTGATTTAATTTTGCGGCTTTGAGAGTAGCCCATTTTTGTGGTGAACTAGAATTTAATAGGGTGATCCTGGAAGACGATGCTCTCCAAGTGGTGGAGGCACTCAAGAAGGATCGGAGGAGCTGGTATCACTATGAACATCTTATTAAAAAAGCTAGAGGGGTGTTAAATTATCTCCATTGTTGGAAGGTTAATCATGTTAAACGAAACTTAAATGAGGCAGCTCATCGCCTTGCGAAAGAAGTGCTATCTCTCACAGTGGGAAAAGGGCTCATTGAGGAAATTCCATTCTGTATTTTGGATATTATTTCCGTAGAGCGTTGTGCTTAATACATTTTTGCTATCTATTATAATCGCTCTATTCTTCCAAAAAAAAAAAAAAACAATATATTATAAATTATGTGTCAAATGAATAGTAATAATATTCTATAAAATTATATATTAAATCAATTGTGGGAAAGTTCTAGAGCATGCAGAAGTTTTGAAAATTGCACTCTTGGGATATTTTTGAAAATTTTTAACTGTTAGGAAATTGACAAAAGGTTTTTTCAAATGGTGAAAATTTGATTCTTTATATATATGAGCACCTTTTTAGTTTTCCGTTTATATTTATATTTTTTATTTTATTTATTTAAGCGCAAGAGATAATATATTCAATCTTTTCACGAGCAAACAAAAGAGTAGTCATTAGATGAAAAGATTTTTTGTTTTGACCTGGGAATTGCATTGTCAATATGAGGAAAACATTGCACGAAAACGTATTTAATTAGGAATTATTTATAAGGAAATTAATATAGAGTACTTGCAGTTACATAATACACAAAGAAAAAAACTTAAAAAATAAAAAACTGAAAGAAAAATTAATCAATCAATGAAATGATGATCATACAAAAATACTTTATATTATGACAATAAAACTCTAAAGAATATGATAAGCAAATCTGCCTTTCGATGTACGTACGTAGCAAATAATATAATCATTCTATATTATGCACGCTTGGTCGAAATTATACTAAATTTACGTCTTAGGGTGTCTCGAATCCACATCTTTGTTTTTCTTATATATTAATCAAAAGGGTATTTTTTTTTTTTTTGGTCGATGAATTTATATTAATCAAAGGTTAATTATATAAAAAATTACGAGACAAAGAGGATTATTATTCCGCAGCTTATATTGAAATTTAAAGCGCAGACCTCATCAGCCATACAAATATACTAACCTCTCTGCCTATAAAATAGTATTCTATGGAATTTGAGCTGCTTTAATTCAGACTTTTTATGTCTATGTCCATGATTCATTTTGGTTCCATTCAATATTATTTTCTTTTCGTTTTAGGTATTGACCAAATGACTTCCTTTTTGCTTTTACTATTTAGAGCTAGACATCTACTCAATGTCAATATATTACGAGAAATATGTGCATTAGGGTCAAATTCCACAATCTTACTCAAGAAAAAAAAAATTACATCATATTTTAAATTTATATAGGAATGTAAGAAATAGAATTACTATATTATAAATATAGTAGTAAAGACTATTCTAGGATTCTCTTCATTAGAGACTCTCATTTCTGCATGTCATTTTCTTCAACCCCACCATTATTCTCTTACTCTCTTTCTTTCCCCAACAAACAAAGGCCAAAGGTAGAAAAGAAAGAAAGAAAGGGGAGGAGTAAAAAGCTCCAAAAAGACAAACCAAACCACCTTTCATAACCATATAAGTGCTATCTTTCCCACATAAAGTCTGGATATAACCATCTGCGGAGAGACTTCAAGGGAGCTCTCTGAAGATGAGTTTAATGGACCGCCATGTAAATGAAAACATGTTCTTCTTCCAAGCTCCAACTTTCATTGAGTGGCTCAAGCCACCACCCTCTACTTCTTCTTCTTCATCTTCATCTTCATCTTCTTCTTCATCTTCTGTGACTCCAGAAGAGTTTGTGCAGGAAACTATACAATGTTTGCCGCTTCTAAGCAGGTTTACTGAGAAGAAGCAGATGAAAGAAGAAGATATGGGATCCCAAAAGGAGGGCTTTGCAATTAAAGAAGAGAAGGTTGCCTTGGGCATTGGTTTGCCTAACATGGGGGATTCTGATGCTGATGAGAAGAAACAAATTCAGCTTAAGATAGAAGAACCCATGAAGATCCATGGTTGTTCTTTTAACACACAAAGTAGGTTTTGGATACCAACTCCTGCACAGATTCTTGTCGGGCCGATGCAGTTTGCTTGCTCCATATGCAGCAAGACCTTCAATAGGTACAATAACATGCAGGTCAGTTGCTTCTCATCAATCTCTTCACCTCTTTAATTCTCCAATACTTTCATTTTTTTTTTCCTAACTTTCTTTTTGGACTTGAGGATATAATTATAATTAGGGACTATAACCTAAAAGGAAAAATTTCTAAATGATCAGAACATATATAGGTATTGGTATATATTTAGTTTATTGCTCGATCAATAATATCTTCTGTTTTCTGTTTTTTTGTTTTTTTTTTTCTTTTTTCTTTTTGATGTGCATGTTTCATGTGCACCTCTTTACTACTGTATAATTAACCTATTTGGTTTTTGCAAGGGTAGAAATAGGCTGTAGAATGGCAAGGGAAATTCCTTTTACTGTTTTCTTGTTTTATGATCCGTGTTTCAACTTTTGCTAAAAAGGGAGAAAATCATGGGAAACTTCCTCTAAAGAAAGTTCAAAACTTAATTTCTCTTTTAGGGATACATGTATAGTGAACTGACACAATGTATCCTTCAACAAAAGAACCAAAGAACTCCAAGATTAAGTAGGGGAAGGAGACATGAGAGACTTCTCTTTTAGAGCAATATGCATTCCTTAGAGTAAATAAGCAACTTCCAATAGAAAAGGGATTTTATATATATAATGCTCTTTGTCGTTTGAATTCCAGTTTCTAGCCAACAACAATCCCCAGTTGAATGCAGGTTATATGCATGTGAATGAATCATTTGCTGTAATTCGTGGTAAAGAAGTTAAAAAGAAAAAAAGAGAGAAAAAAAAGACATATTAGAATAATCCAAATCACTTAATTCTTGTTTCATTTTGATTTTGGTTGATATCACAATAAGCATTCTGTTAGACGTCATTGTTGGTGTGCTTCAAGTTCTTACTCCAATCTCTCTCTCTCTCTCTCTCTCTCTATATATATATATCCCTCAATTTGATTTATATCAACAAAAGGTTTGTATCTTGAGCGGATTCTTTGTTCAAAAACAAGTCTTCAATTCCCATCTTTTAATTTCTATATCATGAGGTAGAATCTAAATGAAACAATTGTTATTGATGAATTTAGAAGGCAAAATTATGAACCTTCAGCTACCCCATTAATCTTAGGAACCATTTTATTCATATATCGTATATATATATATATACAATTCCCTATTGTTAAGTAATTAGCATTCATGCATGTTCAATTTTCAAAAAGAAAACTTCGTGAAAAGCCACTTTTTTCGCCTCCTGTCCTTCAATTAATCCTACCTTTCGGTTATTGAATAAAAGCTGGGTATATATGGGTATCATTAAGCTTTACAAGTTCAAATAATAACTCATTCTTTAAATAATAATTCTCAACCTTTTATTAAAAAAGAACCAAAAAAAAAAAAAAAAGTGCAGAGAAATAGTCTTCTCGATCGTCAAGTCACCAAACCAGACAAAATAATCAATTACCTTTTTGCAACATCCACTTTCCTGATCAAAGCTTTCCCATCTTGTAATCCTCAACAGTTTCATCAATAATGGCTTTCCCAAATCCCATTTTAAAGTTGAAATTTATTTCTTATTCTCTCATATAGATAAATTCTAATTATTAACAAGACATGAATCAATTGTTTTTTTTTGTCGGTATAATTTGTTGTCTATAGATGCACATGTGGGGGCACGGATCCGAATACAGAAAAGGACCAGATTCTCTCAAAGGAACACAACCAGCCGCCATGCTGCGGCTGCCATGCTATTGTTGCGCACAAGGCTGCAAGAACAACATAAATCACCCGCGAGCAAAGCCGCTGAAAGACTTCAGAACCCTCCAAACTCACTACAAGAGGAAGCATGGGGCAAAGCCATTTATGTGCAGAAAATGTGGGAAAACATTTGCAGTCAAAGGGGATTGGAGGACACATGAAAAGAACTGCGGAAAGTTGTGGTATTGCACGTGTGGATCAGATTTCAAACACAAGAGATCTCTTAAAGATCACATCAGATCGTTTGGAAAAGGCCATTATCCACACCCTTCTCTTGATGGTTTTGAGGATGAAAAGGAATGCATCACAGGTTCTGAGGATGATGAATTCGCTCGCTGAAGTTTTCTTCTCTTTCAGCTATATAGTATAAGATTATATATATGCTTATCTAAGCTTGTGCTCAGTAACAAAAAATTCTCAAGAAATTGCTGGAGGCAAATAGGGGGGCGGTTTGTTACGGAGCACTTGCTGGGCGATGAGCAGATATATATATATTAATATGATGATGATCTTTAAATATTAGACAAGTTTGCATAGTGGTGTTATGTTAATTAATAAGCTGATTACCCTTTAAGTGATGAAGTTGATGAATTTTCTTCTCTTACCAATTAACACAAAAGTAGGCATTAGTGTTCAAGAAGCTTAATTGGGTTTCCTTTTCTATGGAGAAAATTTGTCCGCTTCATCGCCACCTTGTAATCTTTATGAAAAAGGATTGTGTTGTTGTTATCATTTTATCTCTCTCTCTCTCTCTCTCTCTCTCTCTCTTGTTTTGTTTATTAAGAATATTGAATATGATAGTTTAGCTTGCATGATAACTTGTAAATTATTTACAAATTATGTTTGATTAGGAAGCAGACAACCGAAAAGCGACCAAGCTTTTAAATCTTACTTTTCTTGCTTGTCTTATGCATGGTTACTATATATATATATAACAATAGGCTAAAAATTTCATGTTAAATACATGCAGATTATATTTTTTACTGCTAATTGCTGGAACCAGAGAATTAGAATTAGAAACCATTAACTTGTCTAATTAGTCTCTATCAAAAATAGGTTTGATCCCTCATTCATGCTTAAGAAATCTTGATTTGGTCCAATGTAAACAGAATGGCTTTAATTTCTTTTAGTATATAGTTTTGGTATTTTGTTGAATGAAAGTTTGGGAAAATGTATCTTAATATTACTTGATTAGGACAGTACTAGCTTTACCAATTAACTATAGCAAAACCCTGAGAAAAGAAAGTTGATCGTGTGAATCCTAGCCTTTTTTTTTCTTTCTTTCTTTCTATCTAATGAATCAACTAGAGATTTGCTAATTTCCCAGTACCAAGTCAAACGAATACGTGTGAAATTAATTACACTATTTTATATGTCCTTAGTTTCAAAAGCATTTGTAGTGGGGAAGTTGGTGAGAGTCCAATTTGGACGCCTAATTACCAAATCACATATATATCCATCAACTGAGATTATATATATAATGACAACTAGCTGGAGAATGATTGCATACTAATTAGATTCGATCCATGGATGATTCCTCTAGTCTCACCTTGAGGACTTCTTATCCTACAGTACCCAAAAGATCAACCAAATAAACCACAGAAAAAAAAACATGTAAAAAAAAAAAGGTTGAAATTGTATGCATGAAATACATACAAGGGTATATATCTTGATCCCTTGATAAACAAAAAGAGAGAGAGAGAGAGAGAGAGAGAGGGAGATAGATGGAAATTTGGGTTCTTTTGAGGTGGGCTTGACCAACTAAAAGGTGTAGGAAAATTAGTGAAATGGCGTTTGATTTTTGACGATAAGGGACCTCCACTATGCTTTGTCGGGAGAGAAAAATTTAGAGGGGAAAAGAACATAATATATACAACGACCCGCTTTATCTGCATTCATATTGAACAAAACAATCGGTTTTGTTGGGTTCACTACTGTTTGATCGAGCCCAGCAACAGCAAAGACGACTTTGCTTAATTAGCAAACAATTAATTAATTAAGGTAAAGCGCTGAGGGCCCTCACTTTTTATCACTGTTTTACAACATGTTTATTCATCTTTATAATTAATCACATCCAAGGTTTTGAAATTGCCAAAGATCGATTGTCAAGAAAATAACCAAAACAATAAATGGAAAATGGAAAATTTAACCGATAGCTGCTGACCCCATGTTCGAAATCCGTCTTAACGGGACTCATTTCCTTTGAATGAGACTTCCAAACGGAGAGGATTAGGGAGTTTGGTTTTAAGTGCACTTGAAGAACCTCTTGAACGTGAGTCAAGTAGGTAGTTGGGTCCCTTTGAGGGTGCATGCGCACAACACAAAATTCAAGGGGTGGGTAGGGTTTTGGTTTACCTTTTTTCTTTTTCTTTTTTCAAGGGTTAATTAATTAGTGATTTTACTAATTATTAGGGTTTGGATCATAAATATTTAATGTTTTGAGGGAGCCTGATCTATCTCATTATTCCAATAGAATTGTTTCCAATATTTCTCTTCTTTTCGTAGATACAAAGAATTTAAAGAAGAAGTACTATTTTCTTCTTCTCTTACTTTCCCATCCAATATGACTTGTTTACCATCCCCATGCCTTTCAACAATAAGTAATGTGGTCAAAACCTCAAAGTTAATGCTCAAAGAGATTGCCTTATTGTAGAAAATTTTCAATGTCAAAACTAAAGTGGTTGTAAGTGTAGGTTTATTTATTAAGTTGGGAATTAGTTTGGTGCTTAAAGTTGAACAAAAGAATGTGTCATTCAGTCACAATGGCAGTTGCATTGAGGTAGATCGATCCGATACGTTCGGTCATGTACAACTGCTCGTACAACTTTCAAATGTGACCGTCGAGAAAGCTTCGAAACCTTAGCACCCGTTCCAACGGGCTACTAATCCATTTGAATGATGCTGCCTCAAATTATGTTTTTAGAAATTGAATTTCACATAAAGCTCACTTTTTCTCAAGGTCTATAAATATATATATAAGTATTCCTATACACGACTTTTAGAAGACCTTGAAGCCAATATTTTGTGAGCTAATTAGAGAGAACCCTTCTATCCATATGCTTTCAATTCCTTACCTCTCTTAGAGTTCATTTAAATCATACAAGTTCTTAAACCTTCAAGCCACTAGAATTCTGGGTTGTAGAGGAGACTGAATAGAAGATTGGCAAGAGTTCTAGATTTACTATAGTAAAAGACAAACTTGTTGTTTATTTGGCACGTACGAGTTAGGTTTTTACTATAAAAGTTCTGTAAGTATTATAAGTGGATTGTTTTTCTGAGTTTGATGGCCGCAGAGTGATTTTAATTGTGAAGAAACTTTAAAATGTTTTAACTTTGTCACCAAATTAAATCGCTTTGCTTAATCTTTTTATTGCTTTATTTAATTTTATTTATATTGCGCGCTTGTTATATTTGTGTCGGTTGGAATTATTGAAAATACATTTTCACCCCTTCTAGGTGTTATTTGGGATCATTTGGCGAATTTCAATTAATATCAAAGAGAGGTTCACTTTGTTGGTATTAATCTTCAGTCACAATATTTGACTTCATGGTTTTGCGTGGATGGAAACAACTATGCATATTGGAAAATACACATGAAAGCATAACCACTACCAATATAGACTTGTGAGTTAACGAAGACTTAAAATGCTTGCAATTGGAACAACAAGTGGTTGAATGCCATATTCTTAGTGGTTTCCACACCCAAAGAATTTAAACGAATTTTCGGTGTGAAATTGCTAATGAGGCATCAGAAATTTTTCAAGTTACGTAGATATGAAGGGACTACAATTGTTGACTTGTAAATTTGAAGAAATCAGAACGAAAAGGGATGGTTTTAATCTTTTTATGAGTTCTATGTTAACATGAGGTCACTGCGAACTTAAGTTTCAACCTATATAAGTGAGAAAATTCCTGAATCTATGGTAGTGAAAAAAAAAAATCATTAGGTTTCTAGCCGAACAATTTAAACATGAGGTCACTGCTATAGATCAGTTCTCCCAAATGTGATGTGATTTTTAAAATTACCATTAATAATCGCCGAATGTTGCACATTCAGGCCCCTTAATTTGTGACGTCACACATTGCCTGGGCATGGAAAAAATGATGTGTTTATATGGAATATACTTTCTCTAAATGGTATGAGGCCTTTTGGGGATAAACCCAATAATAAAATCGTGCGGGCTTGGCCCAAAGCGGACAATATCATACCACTTGGAGCAGAGATATTACATATGCTATCAGAGCCATAGCCCAGCCTGAGATGGGGGGAGCGTGCACAAGCCCATGAGGGCCGCCAGCGAGGCCTAAGATGATGTGTTTATATAAAATATACTTTCTCTAAATGGTATATATGAGGCCTTTTGGGGGTAAACCCAATAATAAAACTGTGCGGGCTTGGCCCAAAGCGGACAATATCATAACACTTGGAGCATGAATATCATACCACTTGGGGCAGAGATGTTACATAATTTGCATATGTTAATTCCTTAGCGTTATTATTTGTTTGATTTTGTTTTGTTTTTGTGTTTTCAGTTGTTTAATAAAGATACAAGAAAATTATTGATTTTGGGCTCAAAATGCATTTCAAGTACTATAGCAAAGTTATTGTAGCGTGTTACTATAGCAAGTTACTATAGCTACAGTACGCTCGAGTGCAACTATTAAATTTGAGATGATCATTATTGAATTTTGATCTATCGGTAATTTTAAAAACCGCATCACATTTGGGAGGACTATAAGAGAACTAAAGTCCTCCTTATAAAGCCGCATGGGAGACGCTCCATAATTTGAAAACACAAAGGTGTTGCTCAAGGAAAAAAGGAAAAGAAAAGGAATAAATAAATGGTGTTGATTTATAATTGCAAAAAATCTAGTTATATTATTAGAATTGCACCTACTAAATTGAGAATATATAGGTGGAATTTAAAAAAATTCTTCCATGCATTAAATAAGTATCTTTTTCAAAGTTTTAAAGACTAGCATAATGGTTTTTGAAATGTTATAATTTTAATTATGAAAATAATAATACAATTGTTTGGTGATTTGTATATATTTGATATTAACTCTGATTTTTTATTTTATTTTAGATTCGAAAATTATTCTCAGAGAGATTTTGATTCTTTTTTTTTTTTTTTGATAAATTAGTATTAAAAAATAGAAAATGTTTTAAAATTTGATTGTATTTGTACCCACCGAATAAAATTACTGACACAAAGTGCTGTCACATTCGGATTCCCACTCTGGGCCCAAACCGGAGCAGGGAAAGGGCCGACTGCTGTATCATTGTCGGCCTCGATCGGCATCTAAATTTCCACGTCAAGGGTTTATTGGTTTTAATTTCTTGCTAGACTTTTTTTTTTTTTTTTTTTTTGAAAAAAATTAAAAACGGAAGAGGTTACTGAAATAGGATATATCCGAGCAAAATAAATAAATAAATAAATTAAATAAATTAAGTATATAAAAAAATATAAAGAGAAAAAACAAGGAACAAAGATATAGATTAAGGTGGTTCGGCCTATAGCTTATATCTACACGTCAAAGCTTTTTCTTGGCTACATCATTCTTTCACTTGATAAAAATTGTATAATAAAATGACTTATTTATAATTGAATGAGGCCAAGAATACAATAAGTACATAATCAATTTCTAACCTATAAGAATTAGGTGAGTTACATAATTAATATATAACTTATGAGAATTAGAAGAGTTACATAATCAATATGTAACTTACGAGAATCATGAGAGTTACATAATAAATATGTAACATATGAAAATTAGGAAAATAAATAATACATTAATTTAATTCAAAACAACTATTTTGCATTGTCTTCAGATCTCTCAATACATATTTTGTCAAAGTCCGAAACAATATCCTTTCAAGTGAAAATTAAGAAGATAATGAAATCATTCTGTCATATAACTTTATTCTTTGCTGATTTCATTGAAATTATGATTAATTTGTAGAACAAAATGACCAAACTTCCAACTAGTTTAATAATAAGCATTGGATTATGTTACTTTTATGCAGACAATTGTGTGAGGGCCCTTTATAAGACTTACTTGGCACGTGTTCAGACAACTTAAGATTTGCTTTGAACACATAAGCTAAGCCCTCTTATAATTGTTTGTCTGCAGCCGAAAGTATTGAAGAACAACGTCGTAAAATAGTTTATATAGACTCGTGAAAGTTTTTTATTTTTATTTTTTCTTGATCAACTAAAAATATTTTCATATTTACCAAAATTCAGGCAATCAAACACTCAAAAAAAAAAAAAAATTAAATGTGAAAAAAAATGAAAGGTCAAAAATACTCTATAAAAGACAAGCAGCACCCATTAATCCACCACAGCTCCATCACCATCCACCGGGTTTTGATCAGTCAACATGTCCACATCGTCACAGCCAATCATTTCTCTCCTTCGCAAGCTCTGAGAAGAAGGTGCATGCATATGCCGAGTGAAGAAAAGATTCAAAGAAAAAGCCTGAAAACTTCAATCATACGAGTGAGTATATAAGAACACCACCTGTCAATGTCTTAGCTAGGCTGCGAAAAACTACCCTTTTGGACACGTGTCCTACACATGATGCCTGAGACACACATGGAGATTTATGGGAACGACAGAGGAGCCTTAGCTGCTGCAGTAAAACCATGTACGTGTCGCTTTGGGGCATCGTCTCTGGTCGTGTAAAAAGACCCCCCTCTGCTTATGTTCCACAACTATGTCGCATCATTAAACCTTTTGTTTCTGCTACATTTGGAAGCACCTTCGATCGTTTTCTTCACTGTTCTTCTGCAGACACAAATATGAAGGTTCGTTCTCTCTATTATGTCAAAACTATTTCACCTTCCAAGCACTACCAAGAGTGTTCTTTCTTCTTCTCCATACCTATATTACACACATCTTCTTAATCCTTGCTCTCCTCTTCATTTCTGCATGTTATCTCAAACGAACGTATTAAATTTATTTTTTGTTTTAGCTTAACTTTTAGGATGTGGCTTAACATAGCTATGAACGTTAATTCTGTCAATTCATTTTATTTAACTTAGAGTCGCTATATGACTCTCATACAATTGGTAGTGAAATTTAGTCATCTTTTTTAATCAACAAGGACCCTAACAAATGAAAAATTAAAAATTAAGGATGATTTTTAGTGTTAAAAAGGACATGTAAAAATGAAAGATATAACAATTTACAATATATCAATATATATATATATTGAACTATGGCTTAATTACACCTTACAAATAACCGAAACATGTAGCCAAACAAATCTCATCAATTTCTAACATACAAAAATATGTGGTTGTGTTGTGTTAAATAACATATGATGTTTTGAAAAAATTAATGAAGGTTCATGAGACAAGATCTCATGCTCGCACATCTGGGGAGGAAGAAAAGGCGATGACAAGGAAGCAAAAGGCAGAGAGCAACGAACATGAGGCAGTGCAATCTCCTAAAAAGCCCAAGTCGACTGAAAATGACAACGTTGACCAGCCTAACGGCAAATCTTCAGCCGACATAGCTGCGGAGTTTGAAGAGTTCTCTAAAGCCATTACAGAGCACCTCTCCATCCAACAAATGCGGGAAATTTTGGAAGCTAATGGCCAAGATACCTCCGGTTCTGATTCTTCTATTCTCTCTAAATGGTTTGTTTCACTCCCCCTTCCACATACTCATCCCAAAGCATTAGCCATTTTCAATTGTTTGAGCAAGTTTTTTTTTAATTTTTTATTTTGAAATTTCATGCACTTCGAAGAAGTTGCAGACTATTATACTGATAACTGAGATGACGTGAACGTAAAAATTATCACCATCATTTAACTTCATCCCAATTAAGTCGTATTCGTGTAACAGTCTACTAAATAGTAGGATTAAATTGAATTGTGAACAGTCAAGATCTGCTGTTTTTTGGGCCACTGGAGAAATGCCCAGTTTGCAACGGCAATTTGGAGTACACCGGCACACGCTATTCCTGCAGAGGGTTTTATAGTGAGTGGTCTTCTTGCACCTTCAGCACAAAGGACCCACCAAGGAAACAAGAACCAACGAAATTTCCAGATTCTGTTCTCAACTCCCCTGTTTCAGACGTATTTTTCTCTTATATTCGAAAATTAATTAACTAAATGAATGAATTCACCATTTCTGTTTTTATATTGAGCCTCTTTTTTTTTTTTTGGAATAGTTGATAAAGAAGTATCAGGATCCAAGCTGCCGGCCTCAAAGGACTCTAGGGACGACAGATAAACCTTTTAAAGGAATGATGATTTCTCTAATGGGCCGTCTTTCTCGGACACATGTATGTTGCACACTTCTACGTACGACAGCCAGGAATTTAGTACTAATCTAGAATACATATATATTGCTGGTTGTGTATATTGCAGGATTATTGGAGAAAAGAGATTGAAAAACATGGAGGGAAAGTTGCCAACTCTGTCATTGGTGCAACTTGTCTGGTTGCTTCTCCGGCTGAGAGAGAGCGCGGCGGCTCATCTAAACTTGTGGAAGCAATGTGAGTATAGAGATTAATTGCACCAATGCAAATTCCATGATCTTCATAAAAACAAGACAAATGGCCAATTGGGTATGAATTTCGACAAGAAATATCAATTGGGATTGCAATATTTTGCAGGGAGAGAGGCATTCGTGTAGTGAGCGAAGCTTGGTTAGTAGATAGCATTCAGAAAAAAGAAGCACAGCCCCTTGAAGCTTATGATATTGTTAGCGATCTTTCTGTAGGGGGGAAAGGAATTCCATGGGATAAACAAGATCCTAGTGACGAGGCACTTGAATCACTCTCAGCAGAAGTATATATACATAATACATTTATATGTCTTATTTTCATTAACCAGACAGAACAGGATTTTCTCTGGTTCAAATGAAATCATGCATTTAACTGTGTATATGAAGTCAAATGTTGGCACGACTTTTAGAAAATTTAAATAACATGAAATCATCTACACAGTTAGATGGTTAGATTTCCTAATTTTATAACTTCTGACTATCAATTGGTATTGCGCGTTTCATTTGAAATGAAGAGGATCCTTGTCTATAAGCGGATGTACTTTTGTGCTAATAACTTGCTCTGTGGGTACAGGTAAAGCTCTTTGGCAAGAGAGGAGTGTACAAGGATACTAAATTGCAGGAGCAAGGTGGAAAGATCTTTGAAAGAGATGGGATTCTGTATAACTGTGCCTTCTCTCTTTGCGACATGGGGCGAGGACTGAATCAGTAACGTTGAATTAAACCCCTGATTATGCTGCTTTGGATTGGCCTTTTCATGACCTTTTGCACTGAATATTTTCTTTTACTTGGTGCATGCAGATATTGTGTCATGCAGCTGATCACGGTACCAGAGGGCAGCTTGCATCTGTACTATAAGAAAGGGAGAGTGGGTGATGATCCAAATGCAGAGGAGAGGCTCGAAGAGTGTGAAAACGAGGACAATGCTGTGAAAGAGTTTGTGAGGCTCTTTGAGGAAATAACTGGTAATGAACTTGAGCCCTGGGAAAGAGAGAAAAAGTTTCAGAAGAAGCCACTGAAGTTCTATCCCATAGACATGGTACAGCAAGTTGCTTCTTCCCTTAATTGTTAATTAAGCACAGATAGAGCTAATAGAATGAGGTGAATAACGGAGACAGGGTTCGAACTTAGGACTTCTGCTCTGATATAATGTTAAATTACACTTAAGCTAACAGGAATTGATGAATTTAATTATTTAGTTTATGTTCGAACACTTTGACATTGGGTAGGATGATGGAGTCGAAGTTAGGCATGGAGGTCTTGCTCTTCGGCAGTTGGGAGTTGCAGTTGCACACAGCAAACTTGAGCCTTTGGTTGCCAATTTCATGAAGGTCTTGTGCAGTCAAGAGATATACAAGTATATATAACATAATCTGCAGATTCTCCATTATCTATTCTCAATCTTTTTTTTTTTTTGGTGTCGATTGGGGTTTGAAAATTTTCTAATTCCAACTTAGGTATGCTTTGATGGAGATGGGACATGATTCCCCTGATCTACCAATAGGGATGGTCACTACTTTTCACTTGAAAAGATGTATAAACCTCATTCTCTTCTTCTCTCATTCTATCCTCTCCACTTTATAAAATGATTGACAATTAGTATATATGTTCAGGTGAGGAGATTCTCCTACAGTTCATTGAAAAGGTGGAATCAATGAAAGAGACAGGGCAGAAGGCAGAGGCTGTTTGGTCAGATTATAGCCAAAGATGGTTTACTCTGATGCACTCCACTAGGCCTTTCATTTTCAGGGACTTCCAAGAAATTGCAGATCATGTAAGGGAGAGACATCATTATTTTCTCACGTTTTGTGTACATTAAAATCCTTGGATATCTTTTAACACTTGGCTACCAAATCTTTAGGCTGCAGCTGTACTAGAGACTGTTCGAGACATAACTGTGGCTTCACACCTTATAGGAGACATGAGTGGCTCCACCAATGATGACCCTTTGTCTGATCGATACGAGAAACTGGGATGCTCGATTTCCCCGGTGGATAAAGAGTCTGATGACTACAAGATGATCCTAAACTATCTGGAGAGAACTTATGAACCTTACAAAGTTGGAGATACTGTGAGTTGTATATGCAAATTTGATTTGAATTAATCTCTCGTTACAACTAATTATCCATGGATTATGATCTGTTGGTAGAAATTCTGAACGTCTATGCTTTTCAGGAATATGATGTGACCGTTGATAACATATTTTCTGTGGAATCAAATGCACACCCTTCTTATGATGAAATAAAGAAGTTACCAAACAAAGTCCTTTTATGGTGTGGTAAGAAGCTTATTCTTGTTTCATTCTACAATATTGTCTTCTCTTGCAGGTTTTGTTAGATTTATTTAAAATAAAAAATTTTGGAGGAAAAATAAAAAAATTTAAGTGTTAAGAATAAAAGTTTCTCACATTGGCTAGATACAAAGATGTTGTTGGGTGGTCTTGGGCCAATCTCAACCCCAAAAGCTAGCTCAAGAGGTGAGGCTTTCCTTTACACTTATAAAGTAACCACCAGCCCCTTCTACAACCGATGTGGGATAACCCCAACAATTTCCCCCTCACACATTGGGCCTAGGTCGGAGCAACGACAACCCGTTTCTTTCGTAGACTGTTGGGCTGAGACTTGTTGGTAAACCTGGGCTCTGATACCAGTGTTGGGTGGTCTTGGGCCTATTTCAACCCCAAAAGCTAGCTCAAGAAGTGAGGCTTTCCCTCACACTTATAAAGTGACCACCAGCCCCTTCCACAACCGATGTGGGATAACCCCAACAAATGTCAAGTTGTTTATAAGGAATCCTCTTCACTTGGCAATAAATTGGGTGATGGAGACGAGAGTTTTCTGTCTAGCTCTCCAATTTTCTTCTTTCTCCTACGATTTTTTGGTGTTTCTTGTTACTTTAGAAAGCGCTATTCTAGATTAACATTTGAGATTCGTTGTATCGTGGGAACTACTTTGCCAAATTCCTTAAAACTTAGAAAGGAGACAAAATACGTTTTAAAGATGTCAAAGTCCTGAATTAATTTTGCCTTCATATTTTCCCTATTATTTCTATAATATTTCCAACAGGTTTTGGGGATGATTATTCCAAGTTGTATACCTATATATTTCCTTGCAGGTACATGCAGCTCAAATATATTGAGCCACTTGCATAAAGGGTTCCTACCATCTATATGCCAACTCCCGGTCCCAGGTTATATGGTATATATTAGAGTGATTCAATCAAAATGCAATTGCATGCCACTTGATTTTCAGCCGCAATCTCTGTAGATATAGTTCAAAATCTTGTAAACCTTATGGTTTTTGTTAAAACAGTTTGGCAGGGCAATTGTTGGTTCTGAAGCTGCAGCAGAAGCTGCGAGATATGGATTTACTGCAGTGGACAGGCCAGAAGGGTTCCTGCTCCTGGCAATTGCTTCTCTAGGAGATCAAGTTACTGAGTCAAAGTGTACACCCGAGGTTCGTAAACTTGGTTAAAAGCGTGCATCAAGTGTTGTGTGACATAGTCGTTTATAAGCTTCATCTTTGTTTTAACTCAATGAGGCAGGATACGAAGTCCTTGGAAGAAAAGAAGCTTGGGGTGAAGGGATGGGGTCGAAAGAAGACTGATGAATCAGAACACTTTGTTTGGAAAGATGGTATCAAAGTTCCTTGCGGTCGCTTGCTCCCCTCAGACCACAAAGATAGCCCTCTTGAATACAATGAGTATGCTGTTTATGATCCTAAACAGGTATTATAACCAACTAATCGCTTTGGTTTGATCGAAAACAGAATACCATTTAGCGATTTTATCCCAAAAGCTTACTCTGATAGGAGATGGTAGACTTAATCATTTAAATTTTATTCACACACTTCCTCACATTTGAGCTCAAAGTCGCTCTCAACAAGTGAGTCCGTCAAGCGAAATATGGTAAATAACGGAAACAAAGTTCGAACCCACAACTTTATCTTTTGTTTCCTACCATGTTAGGAAGATGACCTGTAACTTATGTTGTGTTGGTGCAGGTGAGCATAAGGTTTTTGGTTGGGGTGAAGTATGAAGGGAAGAGAATGGTGGACACAGAGGAGTAAAGGACAGGTAAAGGGAAGCTGTTGCCTGTAAAGAGCAAAGGGTTCTGTTTAGCTCTTTTTCTCTTCTGTTGCCAACTTTTGTAAGGATGAAGCTTTTGTATGGGAAAGCTTTTGTATGAAGCTTTTTCTCTTATGCTATCTATATATATATATATATACTCCCAACAGCTTGATTTGGCTATATATGCTAATTATGAAACAAAAATTCTGGCTATATATATTCATGCATGGTATGTATTGTCAGCAGCATGACGAATATCATTTACTTAATTCCTAACATATTATTTTCATTTTGGCTTTTTATTTCTCATCCCTGTTAACATAATTTCGTTTTCTCATGCATAACATAGTATTTCTCGGCCCATATGGTGGGAATAGCAATTTTGATATATATAGATATGTCCATTTTTAGGGGATTAGTCCTTCAAAAAGATATATGCACTTAGTAACTGATTAATCTTCTGAAAGTTAAAACAAATGCAGCCTCGATCTATTAATTTATTCACTGATTTCAAAAAAAAAAATTTACCTATTTTTACAACTACATAACCGAAAATGAAAAATGAAAAATGAAAAAATTTCTCGGGTACCTCCCCTTTTTACTTATCTCCCCAAGTTTTCAATTGTAATATTATATAATCAACTTCATGTGCCTTCTCTAGTTTATAATAATTAAGCTTATTAATTTGGTCCCTGTAAATTTTGTAAATTAAATTATGCCAAACCGAAAAAAAAAATAATAATAATATTTAAAATAATAATAATAATAATAATAATAATAAAACATAAAAAAGTTGAAAAAGAGCTCTTCACAGCCAATGGTTCTGGGGGTGTAGCTGGGGACAAATCCATATGGTAGTTTTCAATTAACTTACTTCTTGTTCAAGTAATGTCTTTTGAATGGGGTCACAAAGTTTTCATGAATTATTATACAACTAAAGTTTGATTTTAGCTTAATTAAGTTTGATGATATTCTTGTGGAAGTGTAATGATCATTTAATGAACAAGTGATTAGAGATTATTGGAGAACATTGAGTGTAAATCATTATATTAACTATTCATGTTTGGAAAGAAAAATGATCAAAGTCCATAGAAAATAAAAATCATATAATAACACAAGTTAATTCTTGTAATTATGGAGACACATTTGTATACTTGTTAATTTAAACCATATTTTGGAATTTCCTTCAACTCAGTTTATAAAAATGACATGTGTCATTTGATCATGTGAGATGCACATGTTTTTTAATAGTAGGGGCAAAATTGGAATAAATTTTACTAAAAACTCGTGTGCATTTTACATGTTATTAAAAAAAATGGACACATATCATTTTTATAGATTAGGTTGAAGGAAATTTGTTTGGAGGAAAACTTTGTCAAACTATTATTTGATATAAAGCTATTTAAAAATAGTGATTTTTGACAAAATAGGAAAAAGATTGAAGATTAAAGTAATGTCACTCACAGGTACAAGCTCCCGGAAGGACTTATTATGTAATTTAAAAATAATTTTTTACTAAAATTCTTTCAAACTGGTAAGAATTCATCTATATGTTAATTCTTAGAAAAAATTTCTCTTAACTAACGAAAATTCATTTTTTTTTTGAAAGTACTATTTCAAAATTTAAAATCTCTCAATTTGGTATATTCAACTTCTATTTTTTTTTTTTCAACGTCAATCCTCGCATTCTTAGAGAAACATAAGAGAAACTTATAGCATTACTTCACTTATTGGTTGCCTCTTTTACTCACGTCAGGCAACCAGTAGACTGCAACTTTTACTGGTTTGAGGCATAATAATTCCACCATAATTACCCATGCTTTTCATTTTTTATTTTTAATTGGGAGCCAATTCTCATAAAAACCAATTATTTATTGGCTAATAAAACCCTATATATATACAAACCCTACATGCACTTTCTTCTCACACTTACTCCAACTACTCGATCGATCTCACAAAATGAAAATGATTTCCACTGATCTCCTCTTAACAACCACATTCCTTGTCCTGTGCATGTGCACCCTCTCCACAGCCTCGCCAAGGGCCGTGTTAACCCTAGTCAATAAATGCCCCTTCACTATCTGGCCAGCCATCCAGCCGCACTCGGGCCACGCCGCCCTCATGCACGGCATCGGCGCCTTCACACTTGACACCCTGGCCAACGTTTCCTTCCCCGCTTTTCCTTTTCCCAACCTCAAAAACTCCTGGTATGGACAGATCTGGGCACGCACAGGGTGCACTAGCATCACTATCAATGGAACCGAATACTTATCTTGCGCCACCGGCGACTGTGGCCTCCAGCCCGACTGCAGCCGCGAAAATATTATCTCCACCCCTGCCACGCTGGCTCAGCTCCAAGGTTTCGGTAAACCGTCCCCCTCCTTCTACGATGTCAACCTAGTCCACGGTTTTAACTTGCCCATCACCTTGACCGCTCACGGGGGCAAAGGTATCAAACACTTCTCTTGCCCCACAGCTGACTGTACCGCCGATCTGCTCCAAACGTGTCCCGAAAAGTTCAAGCGCGGGGCACCAGGTGAAAATTCCTGGCCGGTCGTGGCATGCTATAATCTTACAATTGGTCGGGTACCGCACCATCGTGGTGTGAAGCTAGTGCCTTCGTGGAACTCAAAGTTCTTCGAGAGCGCGTGCCCTAACGCGCTTACGAATGATACGCAAGAATATAAGCCATCTACTCTACACAGCTGCGAATGGCTACGTGAGCTGAAGATCATCTTCTGCAACTAGAGACCAAGATATTCCATGCATGCATGTCTTTAATTAAGGTTTCGTTTGAAACTGGAAAAATAAAGTTTGTTTGTTTTGTCTTAATTAATTATATATGTTGTCTGTGGGCGTATCACGTATATATGTAGCGCCGTAAAGATTGGAGTGTGAATGTAATATTTTGATTTTGGGGTTAATTTGTTTAGTGGATGTATATGCATGAACTATAACCTCTTGACACTTTTCTCCCCTAAACTATTAACTGTGACACCTAACTCCATCAAACTATTATCTTAGGATAAAAAGCTCAATTCCGTCAGTAAAAGTGGTTAAAATTGATGGTCAACGGTCATGTACAAGTCATGTGTCATTTAAAAAAAAAAAAATTCTTCCACTTTAGTCATGTTCTATTGATCAAATAAATCAAAATTAATACCAATTAATTGTCTATAAGATATTCCTCAGTAGCATAATCTCTTATGTCTCATTTATTTAATCAATAGAACAAACAACTAATACAATGGCATAAATACTGAAACATCTAAATTCAAACAACACTCTTGAGAAAATTCACTCCAATAATTTTAATTTTATTAATCAACTTGAGGGATCACTTGATTATTCTGAAAAACAAAAAATTTAATTTTATTAATCAACTCCATGCATGTGCATTCTCTAGTTTCGAATAAGCTCATTTGGTCTCTATTCGTCAAATTTAGGGTGCATTTTGGATTGCGATTTCGTAAGAGTAACTGCGTTTTTAAAAGATATCGCAAAACGTAAGACATTTGGCACTGCAATTTAAAAACACTTAATTTAAAATATTAAATTAAAACAATCTGCGATTTCTATAAACATGTTAAGGGTGTTTATTTGAAAAGGCGGGAAGTTAAACAAAAATTATGATTGTACATAACAAATATATATATACTTTTTAACATATTTTACTAATCGCCTTTACAATTTTAAAAAGTAGCAATTTTTAAGACATAATTTTTTTAAATCACACTTATTGAAAACCGCAATCACAAACGGACCCTTACGAACATAAATTTTCTAAATCAAATTATGCCAAACCAATTTTTTTTTTTTTTTTTTTAAAAAAAAAAAAAATGAGAAAGTTGAAAAAGAGCTCTTCAGAACCAATGGTACTTGTGGGGGCGGCAGTTGGGGACACGTTCATTAAGAAATATGGTAGTTTTCAATTAACTTAATTACTTCTTCTTTAAGTAATATCTTTTGATTAGGGTCACAAAGTTTTGCATGAATTATACTATACAACTAAAATTTGATTTTTAGCTCTTAAGTAAGTCTGATGATATACTTGTAGAAGTGTAATGAGCATTTAATGAACAAGTGAAGTGATGAGAGATCATTGGAGAACATTGAGTGCAAATCATCATACTATTCATGCTTGGAAACAAAAAAAATCATATAATTAATAACACAAGAAATTAAATTCTTATAAATTATGGAACGACATTAATTTGTATTCTTTAGGTTAATTTAAACCATATTTGATTATAGATGGGAAAAAATACATCGATTGAATTATAGTCAAAATTCTATACACTAATATTTTCATAATTAAACTATTATTTGATATAAAGCTATTTAAAAATAGTGACTTTTGATAAAATAGAAAAAATATTGAATTAAATTATTCTTGACTACAGTAGTGTCACTCACAGGTACAAGCTCCCGGAAGGACTTATCACAATCCCTAAACTATAGTTTTATTTAAAAAGGGAATACTACATAAAATATTGGCCAAAGGGGTGACTCGATCAATTGATCAATTGTATATTTTACCCTTTTACCTTTATATACAATCCTCCAAAAATTGATTGATGTGGCGTGATCTTTCATAACATTAAATACGTACATGAAAATAGATTTTTTGGTTTGGAAAACCACACTACATCAACTTTTGAAAAATGAAAGGGGGATAAAAGCCTAGGGTGGCGTGGAATATAGAATTTCTCATCTCCATCACTCAAATATATATATATATATATTTGTTTTTTTTTTTTTATTTCTTGCCTTATTTTGGATTTAACCTTCAGTTTACCCTTAGAGGCAGCTTTGAGAGTTTAAGTGGTTAAAAGTCCCTTACAAGTTACAATTAATTAAGTTGCAAATGACTCCTTTTTCGTCCGAAAAATATAATACAAACAAAGTCTAACTTGCTACAGTTAATACTTTTACCTTATGAGAGGATTTGAATGTCACTTTTTTTGAGAATATTAAGGAAAAGCCAGCATATTTCCTTATTTATTTATAGTTTGCCGCTTCCAGCCTGCTCCATACCAGGTACGGATCAAAAAGCGACAAAAATAGAAAATAAAAAAAAGTGAAGAAAAAAAATTAAAAAAATTAAAAATTCAAAGCATGCTGGCCAGGTGGCGCCAGAATTAACTAGTAAACACGTTGCGGTATCAGCTGGGTCGCCGGGCTATAAAGCCCAACACAAACCCACTTCCACTCCACTCCTTTTCCAACTCTCTAGAAATGGTTTCCACTCTTTCGCCACACCACATTCCTTGTCCTGTGCGCCCTCTCCACAGCTACACAGCCAGGGCTCATTCTAACCCTGGTCAACAAATGCCCCTTCACTGTCTGGCCAGCCATCCACCCGGACCCGGGCCACGCCACCCCTCAAGGGCATCGGCTCCGTGCTCAACACCAAGACTAGTGTTTCCGTCCCTGCCCCAACCAGCCACTGGTCAGGCCGGATCTGGGCACGCACCGGATGCACTAGTGCTCACAAGCGGTTCTCTTGCACCACAGGCGACTGCGGGGGCCGGTTTGAAGCCACCTTCACTCCTGTCACGCTGACTCAGCTCACTATTCATAAACACGACTTCTCCGGCCCCAACAACGTCTCCTCCTATGGCATCAGCCTACTCTTGGCTTTAACGTGCCTACGATTGTTATCCCGCTCGGGGGTAAGGGGAAGTGTCCCACAGTTGAATATACCTTATAGAGTGCAATTTCAAATGTCATAAAAAGCTAAATTAATTACTTGAAAGTTTTTTAAATGCACTTGAAAGTTGAAAGTCAAAGGAAATTAAAGATATAAATCAGGGATAATAAAATGATGCCAAAAAAAAAAAAAAAAAAAAAAAGCATGAGAACATTAGGCACTTCTATTGAGGAATAGATATTTGAGTAAAAATAATAATTAAATTTTTTCTAGGCATTTTTGAAGTGTTAGTCAAACACACACACAAAACCAAAAACAAACAAAAAAATCACCGTGAAAACAAATGTAGCCTTAATTTAATAATTTATTGGATGGATTTCGAAAACATTATTAATAAACTCCATCTGCCTTCTGTACGTAGTTTCTAGTAATTGGGCTCAAACTAGTAAACGCTGCAGTTTAATGGTTGCCTATACGTGCGTGCGTATAACAGCCAATTAACCAATCAGCGAGATCCAAATCAAAGAATTCACGCGTCACTTCCAATCACAGATCACCATGTGGAACAAATTAAAAAAATAATAAAAAGAAACTCAGTGTTCAGATCCTCGATCTCATTAAAGCAAAAGCTGTTTCAAATTCCCTTTTTCATAAAATAACTCTTTCTTTAAACAACGAAAATTGCAGTGCATACAATATACAATTTATAGAAAACATAATCGACTAGAAATCTACCCCTTAAAAATCTCATTTTTACAACACAACCTAGGCTTGGTCGACGGAGCTTCGACCGAGAATTGACTAGGCTTCCGGGAAGTTTCTGTCTAACATCTCGATCGATCGAGCATCGACCAAGGCTTTCGGGAACTTTTTGTCCCTAGTTAGGTTGATTGATCATAATTCTTGGTCGACTAAGAGTCTATTTAGGATTGCGCTTGAGAAATAGAGCTTTTAAGTCAAAAAGAGTTTTTGAGCAAAAGCTTTATTTTTAAGTTATGTCAAAAGTATTTTTTGGTCATTTTTAGGTTTCTTGGACCCTTAAAAGCACTTTTAATTTTTTACCAAACTAGCATTTTTTTCTTCAAACGGGCTTTTTGAGTGTTAAAAACACTTTTAAACCCCTAAAACACAATCTCAAACAGGCACTAAAGAGGTTGTAGCAACGTTTCTAACTTATGAAAACACTCCAAAACTACACCTTTTCACCACTTTTCACTCCGACTAGTACTCAAACATCATCTACGCACTACAAAAAAATAGGGGTTTAATGATGTTTGTGATTGTAACACTTGGGGAAAATGTCACTAAAATGTGTCTTTTCAATGTTCAAATGATATTATTTACGCATTAGAATATGTCGGTTGAATAATGATATTGTTCAAACGACACTATTCACATGCCAGAATGTGTCATTTGAACAGTATTACTGTTTAAACGACATATCAAATTTTTTGAAAATTTGGCACTCGAAATTACCCTTATAAGCGAGACATCTCCCAATATTGAAAATTAAAATCAAAAAATTTGATTAAGAAAAATTAATTTTTTTTTTTTTAAAAAAAACAAATAAATATAGGGGGTGGTTGCTGGTTTGGCAGCCACCCCAGAGGTGGCCGCACGCCACCCTCAAAGAGATATGAAAGATGACGTTTGAGCAATGCAAGTCACCATTTGGAAGGTAACGTGCGACCAAAACCGACTTTAAATAGTGTTGATGAACAATAAACAACACTATTTAAAATTTGTCAACCCCATGTTTTGTGTCCTTTAGCAACCGTTGCCATTCAAACATCACTAAATGAATAGTGACTTTTTTTAGCTTAAATTGTCATCTCTCATGGGTTACTAATTGTAGGTTTTTTTGTAGTGACTTATATGGTACGAGAACAACTGTTAAAATTGTCCAAACTTTAAATCTTTTTAACAAAACCATAGTTTTTATAAAACCCTCTTTTTCAAATATTTTTCATTCTAACAAATTTTTTTTTTTAGCACAAAAACGCATTTAAGAACCATTTTCCAACACCATGCAAGCCCTCAACTTACACTTTATCAAGTTATCACCAAAACTAGTTTCATCAGTCTCCCCTCATAACTTTTATTACAAAAAAAAAAAAAAAAATCACTACCATTACTATTACAATATTGTCTGTATTGCTCTTAGCATAACTATATTATCAACAATATTTTTAGATTATAACCAAAGACGGATTTAGTGAGGACCTGCAGTGGCTTTGGAACCACCCCAAATTACAAGAAAAAAAAAATTAAAGCAAAAAATAAATAAATAAAGTAAAAAAATAATAATTTAAGGTATTTTTTTTTCAATTGATCCCTCTCTAAAAATTTTTTAGCCCTGTGTCCCCCAAATTCAAAGGTGGCTTCGTTGTGATTATAACAACACTACAATCACTAGTTTATGGACAAAGCGAAAGTTTGTACCTACCAATATTTGCTTTGCGAGCACCTCCTTCCTTCTTGCATTAGAACCTCACTCTCAAGCTAAAGCCTCAGAGCTTCGCTACCTCACAATCTTACGTTGAAAAACGAAAAAGGGATAGGAATGTAAACTTTTCTCACGCTCATATATAGCCTTTAAATAGATTTGTTTAATTAAGTTGGTGTCACTATATATGGCTCGGTTGATCCAAAGATTTCGTTTTAGCCACCACTTTTCTAGCATGTGTTCGTATGGCTGAAAAGGTGGTTACGTTAGTATTCATTGGCTAAGGCGGTTAGTAAAATTTACTAACCGCCACTGCTAACCGCTTTTTAAAAGAAAAAAATTAAATATTAAAAAAAATAAAACGATATCGTTTCTATGGTAATACGATAATATCATACTCATACGACATCGTTTCTAGATTCTTATACATTTTTATATATATTTCAAATTGTAAACATAAAAACGACATCGTTTCATAGCAGTTAATGGTTAGTGGTTTTGAAAAAACCTAAAATCTAAAACCGTAATTGCCCACCTTTTCACCCCCTAGGTTTTCGATTGATTCAGTCTTGGTCAACCGACACATCATGAGTCACATTAAATACAAGTCAATCAAAGTTGAGACCGAGTCAATGTTCTTAATGAATTTTATTTGGAAAATTAAACTCGAGGATTCTATGAATTTATCCTTGGGCCTATGATATTTGATGTCTTTATGGCATAATTGAAGATACCGTGTGTGTGGGGGAAGGTCCATGGGTTTGAAAATAGCATATTTGCATAATACATAATAAGCATTGTCCAGATAAGTAATAAAATTACATTAATAAATTCTAGGAACATGACCATAGATTCATAAATCTGGTCAAATCATTCTATTGGAGGGCAAGGGGGTCAAATTTGTTGATTATATATACTACTTATTTAAACCTAATATGCGCTTTTGCATCATTACAAATAGAAAGAGGTCCAATGTGACCCAAGGGTCTTCAATTCCCAGGCAAGAATATTAATTGCATCCATTACAAAATTGGAGGCAGATTTTAAAATGCCTTTCCACAAAGAAGAGGCCCATGGGGAAGCAATCATTTCTACCTTGATGTGGCATGGTTTTTCCATAGCTTTCCAATTTGGTTCACACTATCATATGAGGCTGATTTTTTATTTTTTTATTTTTTTTTTAAGAATATATATATATAACTTCACTTACCTCTCCAAGTCTCGTGTTTATTGCAATGTTAACTTTGAATTATCTATAAAATAAAATAAACCTTAAATTAGCATAAGTTATGTTTCAAACTCTTTTAACTATGCCCATACTATTAGGGGGTTAAATGTATTTTTATACAATATGTAGATTTTTTTTTTTTTTTCTCTGATATGTGGTGTTGGTTGGAGGGATCCAAAAGGAATATTCACTCAAATAGGCCACAACTAAGCCTCCTCCTCCTCAAATATTATGACAGAAAGGGGAAGACAAAAAAAATTGACAATTGAATTTGGCTAAGAGACCTCAAAAAAAATAAAAATAAAAAAAATAAAAAAAAATCTGCTCCCTCCTCCTCTTTCCCTCCCCCTTTACTCCCCGCTCCTATCCTCCCCCTCCCCTTCTGGTTTTTTTCTTTTTTCTTTCTGTTTTTAGGTGTTCTCCGACCAGATAGGGAACTTCAGCCTCTTCCGCTATGCATCCATCTGCCTTCTACCGTGCTGTAACACTCATCTCCCCCTTGAGATAGGCGGGTTTTAGATCTAGGTCTTCAAACTTAGATCTACTCTCCTCAACCAGTTTTCACTCTGCCACGCGCCAATGCCAGCCAGCGCGCATCGTCTCTTTTGCCCTGGCCGCTGCTGCTGCTTGCTGTTTGTTTGTTTGTGTTTTTGTTTTTGAATAAGAGTTTTCTTCTTTCTAGATCTACTCTCATAAGTGATCTATGGGGGTGAAGGTTTAATCTCCTGACCGTTGGGTCGAAGAGGATTAGATCGGTGTGAAAGATTATCTCTCACGACTGGAAAATAAAGGTTGAAAAATATAGCTACCTATGTCTTAAATCTAGTCTACCCAAGAGTAGATGTGTACATTAACCACAATTGTACATAGGTTAGCAAAAAAGTTGAGGCCACAATTGCGATTTCATATGCTTGTGGATCTTACTATCAATGAAATTGCAAATATTCCCAAAGAGACCTAGAAAAATGTGTTAGATTCCTCTGTGTGTTCAGGAACAAATACTCAATACCTAAAAGAGCAAAATGATTTGCATTTTAATATTGTGGGTGTTACTTAAAAAAATATATATATTGTTGGTGTTTATTTTAATCAAATACTTTGGAGGCAGTGAAATTACCAGACGCTCCCTCATAACCTTTTTGTTTATTAAGCAAGAAATGGCAGAAGTTATTAATTAACTTCTTTTGCAAGAGCCTTGAAACTTAAAAGGACAATTTTGACGGCCGAAAAGCTCTAACAAAAGAGAGTTAAATTAGGTTGAGACCACGCCTAATGAAACAAAAGTTATTAGTTTAAATTCTCTTCCGTCCTCTTGTGCGGACATGTCAAAAAAATAATAATAATAATAAAAAAAAATAAAAATAAAAAAAGAGTTGATTTGTCCTACCAATAAGACGTGCAAACTTAGGGAAATAATTACATATTAACGTGTCTGACGGGTAGCGCGTGGAGTGGACTCCTAAAAGTCAAGCAAGCAAATGCAAAGAAAGGTGGATCAGGAGTTTATTATCTTGCCAGGTGTATTGAATGAAGCTTGACCATTAGAACCAATTTGATCACGCTGGAATAAGTGGTGCTATTGATTGATGTTGATGTTACCATAAGGTCTAACACGTTTTCCATAACAGCCAAAAACTTCACAGAACATTTTATAGAGAAATGCTCTTTTTCATTCTCCTCACCTTCTCCTCATCATCTCCTCTCTTGTATTTTTTGGAAAAAATCAAGATGTTGAAAGAAGGAAGATGGTGAAGAGATGGTGAGGAGAAGGTGTTGTAGCAACTCTCCATTTTATATGACATGAGAATGTCTAGTTTCTAATCCTTTGGGCTCTACAACTTTGGA
This sequence comes from Corylus avellana, assembly GCF_901000735.1. Lineage (NCBI taxonomy): Eukaryota > Viridiplantae > Streptophyta > Magnoliopsida > Fagales > Betulaceae > Corylus > Corylus avellana. The sequence continues at coordinate 5,253,954 of NC_081550.1, forward strand.
GAAATGCGTCTCCCTCTATTAAGCTCAAATGCTTATTCTCTAACGTGATAGTTACAAAAAGAGAGTAAATAGATAAGATTAAAAACCGATAGTGAAAAGCTAACGTAACAACTCTTGTATTAGGGACTAAGCACTTGAAAATGTTAAAAGAAACAGTTCGTATAGCATTTCTCTGCAACTTTAGAGACATAATTAAATTGAGCAGCATTAGATATATATCTTGTCAAAATTCTAAAGAAATGTGATGGTAAATGTTATGATATGGGTTTAATCAGCTACTCTAAAGCAGGAATATTGAATCAGCAGATGGGAAGCACAAGGGGTACAGATACAATTGGATAAAGGAAAATGTTGGTTATTTGAATCAGATTCACTTCTAAACGTGCAAGGATATAATTTATGTTGAATACACTTAGCAAATAATGGAAATTTTGAATAGATTGGATTAAATTCCATAATCTTTTTTCAAATTCTTCAAAATACTGCACAAATTCAAACTCAAGTACAACCTGTTGTATGTTATGCAGTCAGATGAATTGAGAGCATTCTTAAGGTTTTTCTCATTTGCAGGGAAAGTTACATAACTTCCCTGCAAATTGCATAACTTTCTCTTTCTGGGTAACCAATCTCATTATAGTAGTTACAAGTTAAACCCATATTAATGCTTGCTAAAAAAACCTCCAATTTAAAATGCCTGTCAAAAATATAATACAGAAGAGTTATCCATATGTTACAATTAATTGCAATAAGTTTAATCCTAAGTATTCAATTCGAGAAAATTGAATTCCATATATATATAAAAGATTTCATTTATTTGTCTTTCCAATTAGGAGCCTCTATGACAACTCAAGCAGAGATGAACTCAACAAACATACCATATAAATACAGAAGAGCAAACTTTAACAGTGATAAACAAGTTGAAGATGGTATGCAGACAAGTGAATTGATGTAGCTTTTGTGTATAAAAAGTTGATGAATTATAGATAAGAACCCGAAACGTGAATCATATTCATGGATTCAAGTTTTACATTTGTAGTATCACCCCAAAACTACCTTTGATAGTACAGGGTCAGAATATGAAACAGAGATGTTCAACAAATTGTGCCCCTCTGACTTTCGCATTGGGGAAGAACTGGTTTTACAACATAAAAATACAACAATTCAAATCTGACAAACAATTCAACCAATTTCAACACACAAAAAATCATTGGTATATTACCATAGGAGGAATGTTGAACTTGCCAGAAATGAAGGGTATTTCCAACGGCCTCTCAACCACATCTCGATACAGAGCATACTCTGCCTCATAGTCATGTAGTCCAAGCTCTCCTTTCTGATTGGTATGATAGTGATGCTTAGCAGAAGCCGATTTCCCAAACCCAAAAAGACTAACTTTATCACAAACTCCCAAAGCCAGCATCACAGCCTGCATACCAGAAGAGTAATGGAAATTAGCCCCATCGTGAACCTTCCCCCATTCTTCCAACGACTTCCCCGTCTCCTCTGCAAAGCGTTTCAAGGAGTAATACTTGACAATCCTCGCACACAGCACATCAAACCGTGGATCAGTGACGAGCAGAGGAGCCTTGTGGGATGAATTGCACATAGTATAGTCCAAGAAATGCACCGGCTGACAAACGTACATGATGATCGGCACATTGTCGCCATATGGGTGGCAAAAACACCCTTTCCTCCTCGTACATAAATGCAAAATGTTACTATTTACAAACGAAACACTGGTCTTCCACCCCACATTGCGCTCGAAGCCCCCTGTTCTCGCATTGTTCAATCTTATCACAAACTCATGGCTATCAATCAGCTCCCCGTAATCACTCTTCAGGAGAATCCCACTGTTCCCCACAACCGCACACGACGAGTACCGTTTGTCCGAACCCACCAAACCGTTGTGCTTATCAATGGGATGCTTCACTAGTCTTAACAACTCCGACATGATTTCCGGCTCGAAGAACGCTTTCCTTCGAGCCCATTCCTGCAATACTCTCCGGAAATCCAACCAGTACCGATAAATCTGCGGCGACCGCAGCGACAACGGTATTCCATTGGAGGACCTCGCTCTGCCTTCAGGGTGATTGAACCTTCGCCAAGCGGCGAAGGTCCGGTACCTGCCCTGGCCACCAAAGTTGCCATCCAACAACTGCTCTATATCGTGCTTTGCTTTTGCCTCTCCCATGTCAATCGCCGCGTATCTGAGCAGCGTGGAGTTGAAAACAGGCGCTGGCGGCGCCGCCGTCGTCTGCGCCAACACGTCGATCAGGTCGAACCCGAACGCGCCCGAGCGCGCACCTCGGCCGACCACCGCACGGAAGCTGACTGTGACGGCGAACACGGCGAGCAGAAGAATGCTTATCAGAGGGCGGACCGACCGCTTCATTGGCGCAATGAAATCGCCGGACCGGTTGACGGGTTTCGCTAGAGTCGGCCACAAGTAATGGGTTGTGTGGATCTTGAAGGTACGTGAGTCAGATTCATCTTCGCTTTCAAGAACTTTGGACATCGGAAGAGAGAGGGCGAGGTGAATATGGATCAGGGCGAGGAGTTCCCGAGAGAACGAATCATGAAATGGAAAACAGAGCTGCAACAAACCCTGGGTTTAGTTGAGTGGATTTTCCAGCTCAAGTGGCAGCAACAGTTAATGGGTATGTTGGGGACAACCGGCAGCAGATCTTGGAGTGGAAATACAGATATAGTAGGCTATGAAATGGAAAATAGAGCCAAATTTGTGTGGGATTTGGTTGAGAAATGGGAATTTCATGGTTGTTAATCTATTACAGATGGAACGCAGAAACAAAAGATTAAACACAAGCTCAAGTGGTAGCAAGATTTGCAAAGAAAATGGGCAAATGGGTTGCAAATGGAATTGAAAACTTCAATCTGAAAGATGTGAATATTTCAAGAGCCCTTCTTTTGGAGTGATTGAGTTGAAAGCCAGATAGAGGAGCAGCACCAAACCCTAATGTCCTGACTCCTGAACAAGAAGAAAGTTTGATGTGGAAGGTGGGTTGAGCTCGGGAAATGATGCATTGGGATGCTTCAGTCTCTGGTGTAAAGGGAATTTATGGAGCAAGACCCCACCACACCACACCCCCACCACACCCCACCTCTCACTGACAACCAGAAGAAACGCCACCTTTCAAATGAGTTAAATGGTTGGGGGAGGCCACAAGCTGCTTTTCATTGGAACTAAAATGGATGGTCTACCTTTTCTTTTCTTCATTTATTTACATCATCAACAATAAAAACAAGAACAAAATCACAGTTATAAAAACAAAAAATTACAGAATTCAAAATTAATCTTAACAATGACCCAATCACAGATTTAAATAAATTTCTTAAAGACAAAGAAAACAATGGAAAATACTGGCAACAAAATTAATCATCATGTGTAAATTATGGTGTAATTTACCTAAAGAAGAATCATGTGTGGGGCCTGGGAGTGGGGCCATCTGAGGACCTGGGGTTGTGCTTTGATTTGATTATGGGGTCAATTCTAGATCTTAGCACTAGAATCCAAATTCATCCATGTTTTTTAATTGGATAGGAAGAGCCAAATCTATCACTTGCTAACCAGCCATCATATTCCAGACACCTTTTTTTTTTTAACTACTTAATTTAATATTAGGAAATAATATTTAACTTATTTAGCACAATTATAGTTTTAGAAGAACTATACTTATCTCTTTCACTCTATGATTCACTTTGTAATGTCTCCTTTGTAATGTATAAAAGAAAAGGAAAGAAAATTTTGAAAAAAAAAATCAGAATAAGTGATACTATTTTTTTTTCTTTTGAATTAAATGTCTTTTTCCCAAAAAAAAAAAAAAAAAAAAGAAAATTATCTTATGCAGGATGTTTTTGCCATTTTGAGTTGGGAAATGGGAACATTGCAACCCCAATATACATCAGTAGAGTAGATTTAAACAAGTTCAAAAATTAAATAGGACATTTGTAAATTGTGTGGTAGAGTGATGAGAGTAAGTGTTGTTTTTTCCTATAATTTGTATACTACACTTCAAAATTGAATTGCTGTTAGATTAAAAGTTGAGGACCAAATTTCATTAATCAATGAAGCATTCCAAGAAGACCAGTATGAAACAGAAGAGGACTTGTGCAGCAGGACCTATCGATTTCGGGTAGTTTAGGATGCAGGATTCATTTGTCAAAAACAAGTAAGTTTTACAACCCTCTTTCTTAAATTGTTCAAATTTTATCTATTTGGTCTGACAGTTTAAGATGCGAGGCCAACCCGATCGAGATAGATAAACTCTCCGATTCTCTCTCTTAAAGTGCCCAAATTAAATGAATTCCATGCAATTTAATAAAACAAAATCTAAGTTCAAATGAAACATCCGTCGTACTCCACTCCTTCAATGTGTTAAACATGAAACAGAAGAAGTGAAACATTTAATTGTGGACACAAATTTCTTTTAAACTGGTTTGCAAGGAATTTCTTTCAACCTACTTTAATAAGTGACAAATGTCATTCAACATTTTTTTGTTTCTAAGAAATTAATGTTTGGGTTCCTATATTAGGGAAACTGATCATTTCCAGTCCTAAATGGACTAGAGAATATACAGTTAAAGGCGACGATTTCATTTTAAAAATCCTAAAGCCTCAAATGGAACACTTGTCCTACTACTAAAAAAAACTTAAAAAACAAAATAATAAAAAAAAATAATAATTGGTGGCTGGCCACCCCATTTTTGCCCTAGGGGGTGGCTAGCCACCCTTGGAGTGGTGGAAGCCACCCCATGGCCCTTGGGGGTGGTTTGGCCACACCCAAGGGCCAAATCACCAAAAAAAAAAAAAAAAAAAAAAAACGAAGAAGAAGAAGAAGAAAGAAGAAGAAGATCTAGGGTCGCTCGCCACCCCATTTTTTGCTCTAAGGGGTGGCCAGCCAGCCCTAGGTCAAAAATGGGGTAGCCAACAACCTCTAATTTTTTTTTTAAAACTATAAATAATATTTTATTATTATTTTAGTAGTGGGACATGTGTCTCATTTGAGGCCTTAGAATTTCTGAAAAAAAATCTTAATTTTTAACCGGATACTCTCTGGTCCTAAATGGAGTGGAGATGATCGCTTTTCCTATATTAGTGGATTGACAATAAATGATTAAAATATTAAAGAAAGAGAGCCACTACCATGTGTTGACACATCACCCATTTTATTTTAACAAAATAAGATCAAAACACCAAATAATAACAAACAAACAACCAAACCACCTGCCCCAGTGACAACGACCCCATCAGTGATAGCAAACCCACCCGCGACGGTAGATCTAACCGTGGGTCTGGCGTGACCCACGGCTGGGTTTGGCCGTGACCCATAAGTGGGTCACCTCTCCAGCAACTTTGGGTCACCCTCTCCGACGACTTTTTTGTCAAATCCAGCCTCAAAAATTGATTCTAATGTCTCACAAATCGATTATAATGTCACAAAACTCAATTTTGGATTCAAAACTAAAACCTAAAGGGAAGGTTAACCCTTTTTGGGTTGCCCTAAAACCGAAGATCACAGTGCCGGAGCCATGTTGTTACTCACGGTGCCGAAGCCATGTTCTGGGTCTCGCTGGAACAAGAACCACGCCGTGGTCTAGCATGGGTCTCACCAGACCAACACTGTGGTCTGGCCGGCGTGACCCAGAGAAGAAGAGAGAAGAAGAGAAAGTGGGAGGGAAAGAAAAGAGGAGGCTGCAAAAATTTTCGGTGAAGAGAAAATCAAGTGCAGTTAGTTGTAGGGTATTTTTGTGGATTTTTTTTGCTTTATGTGATGTGTCTTTATCCTATTGGGTGCTGCAAAACCCCACTTTTATGCACCAATTGCATTGAAGTTAAACTCTTAAAAAAAACATGCAAGAAATAACACTTAACAATTATTAAAATAGGTTAAAGGAAATTTCTTCCAAATCAGTTTGGAGTTTAAAAAAATTTATGTCCTTTAATTATTGGATTGGCAACATGACAATTTAATATAGTATTTATTCCTATATTACCAATCATCAATCTATATATAAGAGATTTGGAATTGAAATCTTCAAGTTGCCACTAACTTTTCACCCAACAAAAAAAGAAAAAAGAAAAAAATTGCAACACTTCATCCAATCTTTTATGCGAAAGTGACATTGAATATTCTTAGGAGCAAATTTATTGATTTTTTTTTTTTTTTCTTGAGTGCCACTTGGGTTAGAAGCTGGCTGGACAGTGATAATGGACTGGTCGACTACTACGTGGGTGACCTTCTGGTAAAAACAATAGTATTAATAATTAAGAAATATTAAAATATTACATTTATAATTAACAAATAAATGTTGCAGTAGAGGATACCTCCATCTTCCACCACATATTCAAGTCAACGTAGAGGATACCTCCCTATTCCACCACATATTCAAGTCAACGCCTGTTAACATCTCAACCAAAAAAAGATAAAGAGATTTGCGTTATAAATATTTCCTATTTTCCACTCCAAATAATGCCTTTCCCTTACGTGATGGATTACCTCACATTTCCAGGATTCAAGAAACGTTGGTGGGGGGTGCGAACCCATCAAACATGTCTATAACTCTCTCTTTAATTATAAATATTTCCTATTTTCCACTCCAAATAATGCCTTTCCCTTACGTGATGGATTACCTCACATTTCCAGGGTTCAAGAAACATTTAAGAGTGGTTGGGGGCGATGGGCAAACCATAAACATGTCATATTTCTTTCTCTTTAATTATAAATATTTCCTATTTTCCACTCCAAATAATGCCTTTCCCTTACGTGATGGATTACCTCACATTTCCAGGATTCAAGAAACGTGTGGGCGGGGGTGTCTCTCGTCCTCCCCCTTCCTTAGTAGTAATGCTCAATGTCTTTTCCGTTGTTTCTTTGGGGTTTTCATTTTTGGTGGGTGTACTTTAAATCTAGTTTGTAAATTTAGATATAATTATTTCAAACTTAGAACTGATTATCTTCATTAGTCAAGGCATGTTTTCTTGGAGATGTTTACGATCTCGTGCTCATCCGCTGCTACTTGTAGGAATTTTTTGTTTTTTATTTTTTTGTTTTTTTGTTTTTTTTTTTTACTTTGATTTTTTAATTCTTTTTGTCCTGGCTTTTGGATCGAGGATGTGAACCGTCTCCTGAGCTTTGGGTCGAGGAGGAGTAGATCGGTGTGGGGTTTATCTCTCACGGCTAGACTTTTAGTTTTTTTGTTGTTTTATTTTTTTTTAATTTTTTTTTTTTTTATTTTTTGTATATGGACTACACATGTTCTAGATTTAGTCTACTCGCAGCAGATATATTATATAATTGTAATTGTACATGGGTTAGCGAAAACTTGAAGTCATAGATATGCACTTGATTGTAAGAATTTTTTAATTGTATCTATGACTTTGTAACCTTATAGTTTTTTGCTATGATTTTTCAGAGCTTTATGCTCTTGATATTTTATATTTATATATATATATATATATATAAAATAGCATTACTCATAAATATTAAAAAAAAAAATTATTAAAATAATATGGATGATTTTAGTTTTAAAATACTCATAAATAGTACTTGTTTTATTTAAAATGAATGGATATCATTTAACATTCAAAATTATTGAAAAATATTTTGTTAGTTTAGTCAAAATAAAAAATTTATAGGGTTTTAACCACACATTTTCTTTCTAGAAAAATATTTCCAAAATGAAAAAAATAATAATAATAATAACAATAAGTAAACAATAAGTTTAATGATACTAGGAAGAGTTTCAATCGAATTAACCTTTTACTAACCATTGATATAGTGACTACACACATTCGGTCCATGATGCAAGAATCTTGCAAGACAGCATAAGGGTTAGAGTAGCATACCGTTTGGGAGCAGTAGTACCACCTCCGATGCTAAAGTTAGTGGCAGAATGAAAGAAGATAAGCTTGATAAGCTTAATAGAAGAATGGTAGAAAACATATGGGCATATGTGAGGATACCTCTAGGTCCTTTTCGGCTATATATGTGTCTAAGCAAAGCATATGCGGCCAATCAACCATTAATGGTATGGCCCCTTTGGGATTTCGGTTGACTCTTTCTTCTTTGGGACACAACAAATCATTTCCTTCTAGCACACCTTTTTGGTGGTTTTCTTTGGCGAGATGGCTTTCCTTTTGGGGCATTTGTTGCATTCCGGCAGCCTCATTCACTTGACCAACTTGTGTAGGCCAAGAGTAATGCTATAAGTCTTTTTACAATCTTCTTAGAGTCATTCTAAATGTGATGTGACTTTTAAAATCATTAATATATCAAAAGTAAAAAAATCACATTTCAAATTCAACGGTAATTTTAAAAGTCACATCACATTTGAGATGACTCTAGAAAAGCTTGTAATATTACTCGTAGGCCAATATATTGATATTAGCGACAACAAATGTTGTTGCTAATACCATTGCCTTATATAATATTGATTTTATAACTCTAATAGCAATGTTCTAGTTGTTGTTGCTAACTTATTAATAGTGCAAAAGTCGTTGCAAAAACTTCCTGCCATATCCCACGCCACAAAAAATAGCGAAAAAAATTATAGCGTTAATATCAACATTGATAGCATGGTCGTCGCTAATAGTGCTATTAATAGGATGTTTTTGCTATTTTGAGTTGGGAAATGGGAACATTGCAACCCCAATATAGATCAGTAGAGTATATTTAAACAAGTTCAAAAATTAAATAGGACATTTGTAAATTGTGTGGTAGAGTGATGAGAGTAAGTGTTGTTTTTTCCTATAATTTGTATACTACACTTCAAAATTGAATTGCTGCTAGATTAAAAGTTGAGGACCAAATTTCATTAATCAATGAAGCATTCCAAGAAGACCAGTATGAAACAGAAGAGGACTTGTGCAGCAGGACCTATCGATTTCGGGTAGTTTAGGATGCGGGATTCCTCCGTCAAAAACAAGTAAGCTTCACAACCATCTTTCTTAAATTGTTCAAATTTTATCTATTTGCTTCTATAACTTAAGATGTGAGACCAACCTGTTCGGGATAGATAAACTCTTTGATTCTCTCTCTTAAAGTACCCAAATTAAATGAATTCCGTGCGATTTAATAAAACTGAATCTAAGTCCAAATGAAACAGCCATCATACTCCAATGTGTTAAACATGAAGCAGAAGAAGTGAAACATTTAATTATGGACACAAATTTTCTTCAAACTGGTTTGCAAGAAATTTCCTTCAACTTACTCTAATAAGCGACAAGTGTCATTCAACTTTTTTGGGTTTCTAAAAAATTAATTTTTAGGTTCCTATATTAGGGAAACAGATCATTTCTAGTCCTAAATGGACTAGAGAATATCCAGTTAAAGGCTAAGATTTCTTTTTAAAAATTCTAAGGCCTCAAATGGGACACATGTCCCACTACTACAAAAAAGTTAAAAAAACAAAATAATAACAAAATGATGGGTGGCTGGCCACCCCATTTTTGCCCTAGGGGGTGGCCGGCCACCCTTGAGGTGGCTTGCCAAATAAAATAAAAAAAAAAAAAAAAAAAAATCTATCTTAGCTTTTAACGGGATACTCTATAGTCCATTTGGATCCATTTTCCTATCTTAGTGGATTGACAATAAATGATTAACATATTAAAGAAAACATATGAGAAATGACACTTAACAATTATTAAAGTAGGTTGAAAGAAATTTCTTCTGAACCAGTTTGAAATTTGATGGAAATTTCTATCCTTTAATTATTGGATTGGCAACATGACAATTTAATATAGTTTTTATTCCTATACGACCAATCATCAATTTATATGTAAGAGATTTGGAATTGAAATCTTCTGACTTTTCACCCAACCAAAAAAAAAAAGAAAAAAAAGAAAAAAATTGCGAAACTTCATCCAATCTTTTATGTGAAAGTGACTTTGTTTATTCTTAGGAGCAAATTTATTGATTTTTTTTTTTTTTCTTGAGTGCCACTTGGGTTAGAAGCTGACTGGACAGGGATAATGTACTGGTCGACTACTGGGGGGTGGCCTTCTGGTAAAAACAATTGTATTAATAATTAATAAATATTAAAATATTATATTTATAATTAATAAATAAATGTTGGAGTAGAGAATACCTTCCCTAGCTATTCCACCACATATTCAACTCAACGTTGGTTCACATCTCAACCAAGAAAAGATAAACAGATTTGCGTTATAAATATTTCCTATTTTCCACTCCAAATAATGCCTTTCCCTTATTACGTGATGGATTACCTCACATTTCCAGGATTCAAGAAACGGGGGACGAACCCATCAAACACGCCTAACTTTTTCTATTTTCGCTATAGATCTTTTTTCTCCCCTCCCCCGGGTAACACTAAAGAAGAAAAAATCACATAGGATGGAAGAAGGGCTTCGCATCCTTTGCCGTTCTTCCATCTTCCCCCTTTTCTGGTAGTAGTGCGCAATGTCATCTCTATTGTCTCTTCTCGTTTCCATTTTTGGCTGGTGTATTTTAAATCTAGTTTATAGATCTAGATCTAGTTGTTTTAAACTTAGATCTGATCGTCTTCATTAGCCAATGTATGTTTTCTTGGAGATGTCTACGATATTGTATTCATCCGCTGCTGCTTGTGGGAATTTTTTGTTTTTTTTTTTTGAGTTTTTTACTTTAATTTTTTGATTTTTTTTGTTCAGGCCTTTGGATCGAGGATGTGAACCGTCTCTTGACCTTTGGGTCGAGGAGGAGTAGATCGGTGGGGTTTATCTCTCACGGCCGGATTTTTAGTTGTTTTGTTGTTTTGATTTTGTTTTGTTTTGTTTTTTGTTTTTGTTTTGTTTTGTTTTGTTTTGTTTTGTTTTTTTTTTGGTATATGGGCTGTACATGTTTTAGATCTAGTCTACTCGGAGCAGATATGTTCTATAATTGTAATTGTACATGGGTTAGCGGAAACTTGAAGTTATAGATATGCACTTCATTATAAGAATTTTCTAATTGTATCTATGACTTTGTAACCTCATAGCTTTTGACTATGATTTTTCAGAGTTTTATGCTTTGTGTTGTAAAAGCTTTTATGCTCTATGTTGTAAGAGCTTTATACTCTTGATATTTTATTAATGAAATCTACATATTTCTGTTCAAAAAAAAAAAAAAATTCTAAAAAGGGTAAGCTTTTTGTTTTTTGCTGCTCTCGTATGAGCCTTTAAGAATGGAAAAAATAATTGAGTAATGCTATTTAGTAAATTATTATATAATTGTTATAAAATTTGATGATGTAATAATGAAAATTAAATTGTAAATCGGTACTAGAAAATATATATATTTTAAATAGCATTACTCGTAAATATATATATTTTTTTTTTAAAAAAAAACTTTTATTAAAATAATATGGATGATTTTAGTTTTAAAATACTCATAAATAGTAATTGTTTTATTTAAAATGAATGGATATCATTTAACATTCAAAATTATTGAAAAAATATTTTGTTAGTTTAGTCAAAGTAAAAAATTTATAGGGTTTTAACCACACATTTTCTTTTTGGAAAAATATTTCCAAAATGAAAAAAATAAAAAACAATAAGTTTAATGATACAAGAGTTTCAATGAATTAACCTTTTATTAACTGTAATATATTGACTACACACATTCGGTCCATGATGCAAGAATCTTGCAAGACAGCACAAGGGTTAGAGTAGCGTACCGTTTAGGAGCAGTAGCACCACCTCCAATGCTAAAGTTAGTGGTAGAATGAAGAAAGATAAGCTTAATAGAAGAATGGTAGAAAACATATGGGCACATGTGAGGATACCTCTACGTCCCTTTTTCGGCTATATGTGTCTAAGCAAAAGCATATGCGGCCAATCAACCATTGGTATGGCCCCTTCGTGATTTCGGTTGACTCTTTTTTTCTTAGGGACACAACAAATCATTTCCTTCTAGCGCACCTTTTTCCCTTGGGTGGTTTTCTTTGGCGAGATGGCTTTCCTTTTGGGGGATTTGTTGCATTCTGCAGTCCTTCATTCACTTGAGCAACTTGTGTAGGCCAATATATTGATCATTAGCGACAACAAATGTTATATAATTTTGATTTTATAACTCTAATAGCGATGTTATAGTTGTTGTTGCTAACATAGTAATAGTGCAAAAGTCGTTGCAAAAAACTTCCTACCATATCACACGCCACACAAAATAGCAAAAAAATTCTAGCGTTAATATCAACGATCACATATCAACATTGATAGTATGGTCGTCGCTAATAGTGCTATTTTTTTTTTTTGTAATATTAGTGATAACTACAAAAGTTGTCATTGATAAACGATAATTAGTGACGACTTTTGGTTGTCGCAAAAATGCAACGCAACCATTACCATATATATATATATATATATTCAAGTATATAATGTATAAAAATTGATAATTCTTCTCTACAAATTATATTTTCAGCAACTCTAGAAAAGATACTCCTTTCTTGTAAAACTCTAACTTTAATCTAACCACAACATTGGAAAGATTTTGAGTATATGCATGAATATGTAGTCCATTATTCAAATGGTTAAAAAAAATTTAGTTCAATGCAGAATGCAATATATGAAAAGAGTCTTTTCCACGTGTTTTTTGTCCCACTTAATTAATGGTTGATTCAGACAGGAGAGAACAAACTGACATGGAAACTTTTAAATAGGTTGGAGTTGCACTAAATTAATATTTAATTTGCTGAGTTAAGTAATTTAAATGTGCTAACTTGTAGCGAAAAGTATGATTTATCCTTTATGAATATTATGTGGGGGATCTTTTATTATAATTTAATTTTAAAATTTAAATGCATTTATATATATATATATATATACTACGCTTTTAAAAAAATAATAAAAAGAATACATGGATTATAATATAGAAAATTAGTAGAAATATTTAATATTTTTAGTGTGACATCTATAATATTTCAATACAAATTAAACACATATAATTTTGAACATTTGAAAAATAAAAAATAAAAAATACAGAGGAAAATAAACA
>NC_081550.1:5267201-5267377 GCF_901000735.1 Corylus avellana
CTCAAACTTGCAAATTTTTTTTTCAATTCAACCAATGTTATCCCAAAAATTCTCATATTGCCCATAATTTATTTATTTTTATTTTTTACAAAAAAAAATTTAAAAAAAATATTTGGAGCCACCCCTTTGGCCATCTGGCCATTTTTGCACCCCCCAAATTTTCTTTTTCATTTTTA
>NC_081550.1:5267501-5278862 GCF_901000735.1 Corylus avellana
TGGTCGAATTGAAAATCGCCCCAAACTTTGGGGGGCTAAAGTGTAATTTTTCCTATTTTTTTATGACTTATATGACATAATGTAGTATGTTTTTAAATTTTAAATGTTGTCTTTATATAGTTTTGGAGAGTAATAAATTTTGAGAAAATAATATCGTACATTAAATTTTTGAACTTAATGAAATCACATATAAGGTAAATTATCGAAATATAATTAAATGCTCTTAATTAAGCTAATTTAATGACCGGTTCACTCTTAAAAAATCGATTCAAAAATTATACCTTAAAAAACCGGTTTATCCTTTTAAAAAAATGGGTTCACGTCATATGTCGCAATTCTAGACTACCTCTAAAGAGTGATTCGACTATTATATATACTAGCACATAACCCACGCATTCTTCATTATAAGTTAATTTCAAAACTTAAACGCATCTCATCTTACTTTTTATTATAAGTTAAAATAGATGTGATCTATCACGCATCTTTTAATGAAAATACATACTAAAGGTTATGCAGCAGTATATTTCTGAACATGATTTTGTTTTTGTTTTTGTGTTTTTTTTTTTTTGAAGTATACCAAACATGTACTTAATGAAAAATATAAAAGAAAAAAATAATAACAAGAATGAAACTTGAATTCTAATTATCAAAATATTAATAGAAAATTAGAAGGAAACTCTAATATTTTTTTTTTTTTGTAAAACTTTGATATTGTTGATATAATACTTATTATATATTGTAATACAAATAAAACCCATAAAATTCTAATCATTTCAGAAAATACAGAGTAAAATAAACAAAATTTTATCTATTCTTTTTAATACAAAATAAAACACATGTTTCACTTAATATTTAATGCAATTAAATAAATTTCTTTCAACGCTTTCCAAAAATGCTAGAAATTCAAGTAAATCACCAAAAAAAAAAAAAAAAACAAACAAAAAATCCAATAAAATATTCAAATGAATTAAAACATCAAATCTTATTGGTATGATACCCATTATATTTCAATGCAAAGAATCTTTCTAGAAAACAAACATAAAAATTTATACATAGATATACAAAGATAAATCCAAAAATAAAGAAAAAGCATTTTGGAAGGAAAATTCTTTATGATTACCTCTACAAAAATGAAGAAGAAGTATCTATGTATCTATTTATACATAGATACCCTAGCATATAACTCACGCAATGCGCAAGGTTTTTTATTATATTTTATTTGAAAAATTAAACGCATCTTCATTGTTTTATTTATTTATTTATTTATTTTATTACTAGCTAAAATGGTCATGTTAAAAAATCAATCATCGCTCTTTCAATAAAAAGACCTACTAAAAGTTATATTTAAATACAAATAAAATTCACATAATTCTAAACATTTGAAAAAAACATTTTTTATGAATACAAAATAAAACAAAATCTTTCAATAAAGATTTAATGCAATCAAATAAATCATCTATCTTATTTCAATACAAATAAAACCTATATAATTCTGAATATTTAAAAAAAAAAAAATACAAAGCAAAATAAATAAAATCTTTTTTTTTTTTTTTTTTAGGAATACAAAATAAAACAAAAAATTTCAACTATATTGAGTGCTTAATTTAGTGTCTATTTGTCTTATTTTGACACTTAAAAATATGCTTGAAAATCCGAGTAAATTATAGAAAAAAAAATCCATAAACATTCAAATAAATTAAAACATAAGACCTTTAATTTTAGTTTAATTTATATAAATTAGAATATGTTCAAATATTGTTGGTCTTAGAACGAAAAAGGGTTAGGAAGAAGTTGAATTTTTAGGCCAATAGATTTTGTTTTTGTTAATGTTGGAGAGTGAAGAAAGAGAAAGACAAAGGTGGAGAGAAAAAAGAGGAAAGATATTATTGTTGGAGAGTGGAGAGAGAGAGAGAGAGAGAGAGAGACGTGGAAAGAGAGTGAAAGAATTGGAGAGAGGAAAAAAAGCAGAGAGAGAAACAAATATATGAACCGGTTCAAGAGAGAGAGAGACGTGGAATGAGAGTGAATGAGTTGAAAAAAAAAAAGAGACGTTGAGAGAGAGGAAAAAAAGGAGAGAAAACAAAAATATGAACCCCTTCAATTTATAAAAAATTGGTCCAGTCTTTAAAAAAAGGGGAAAATGTAAAATCAGTCCCTGTGGTTTACCTGATTTGCAATTAACTCCTTGTGGTATCAAAATGAACTCAATGGTCCCTGAAGTATACCAAAAAAAAAATTTAGTCCTTGCAGTCAAATTTTGTTTACTGATTTAACAGATTCTGATAACGTGAAACGTCAAAGCCAACAAAATTATGATACCTGTCATATTTAAACTAGTGTCACACTAACGGAATATGTTAAATTAGTGGACGTAATTTGACTGTATGGACTAAATTATTTTTTCGCATACCTCAAGGACCTTTGAGCTTATTTTGATACTACATAGAGCTAATTGTAAATCAGGTAAACCACAATGACTAATTTTGCATTTTTTCCTTAAAAAAAATAGATTTATGCCATATGTCGCGATTTGAAGGCACTTCAAAATAAGGTTTCGGCTATTATGTATGATATATGATTTGATTTGTATTATTTGTTTCCTTATTTGATTTGGACATTGATAATACTAAATTTATGAATTAATTTATATATAGAAAACTCTTGAAATATAATTAAACGTCATTAATTACGCTAATTTAATGACTAGTTTTTAAGTAAAAACCGGTTCACTCTTAAAAAACTGGTTCAAAAATTATGCCTTAAAAAACCGGTTTATCATTTAAGAAAAAGGATTCACGTCACATGTCGCAATATTAAGACACTTCTGAGAATGATTCGGCTTTTATAGATATATATATATATATATATGATTCTCTTTCCCAAATTCCCTTGCGAGTAGTTACGCTTCCCCTCTTCTTACCGTATGTTGGGGCTTTGGGTTGTTAGCGTTGCATTGTAACCTTAACATTTTATGTAACAATCTACTAATGTTTCAATGGCAAGTTGTTATTGTTTGTTGTACCTCTGAAACTGCACGCGCAAAATGATGCTCATCGCTTTGAAGTGGCAATTCGTGTTCGCATATTAGATTCGAGTAGTAACAAGACAATGGGATAAGACTATACAAGTAAACCGAATCGAAACCATTTAATTAAATAGTCAAATCCCACAACTATAACCTTCTAATTTTATGTTGGGTTCATGTCAAGTTCGTGGGTCTTATCAAAAATTACATTAATCCATAAATGTCGCATGCATGCAGTTACAGGTAGCATCGATGCATTTGTATAAAACTATATAGGTCGACCTTAACTAACCCGACCCCTCAATCTTAAGTCGTATAAAAAATTATCAGTCTTATCCAGATTGGTTATTGACCTCCGTATGATGAGGTTCAACCCCAACAGACTTGCCTAAATGTGAGTTTTGACAGCTTGTTTTCTTTGATGCTTGTAGTAACAACCTACACATTGAACTGAAACTAGCACCGATTGAGTCAACACAAACGAATCTATCCTTTTGTCACGGGTTATATATTTATATGTAGTTGATTCTTGCCAACAAACGTTGCCTACTCCTTCCTTTCTGCACCAAGAAATTTCCTCTTTTGGATACTGTGATTTTATATATCCCCTTTACATTATACATTGATATAGGGAGAAGGGAAAATGGGTGGGATAATGGGAGGAAAGTGTTTCCCATTTGCGATTCAAGTGTTAAGAGGCAGATGGTTCACTATTTTCGCCTCCTTGATGATCATGTGCGGGGCTGGAACAACCTACATCTATAATCTCTACAACAAAGAGATTAAAGTTCTTGGATATGACGAAGCTGCAATGAGTAAAATAGCTTTCTACAGAGATGTTGGATCATGCCTGGCGATTTTCAACGGCCTCATTATTGAGGTGACACCAACATGGCTCGGGTTCCTCCTCGGCGCCGCCATGAACTTCGGCGGCTATTTCATGATATGGCTTGCTGTCATGGGCTGGATTCCCAAGCCAGCTCTTTGGCACATGTGCCTTTATATTGCGGTGGCAACCAATGCTCCCAACTTTTCCGGCACGCTAGGTATTGTCAAATCCGTACAGAACTTCCCGGTGAGCCGTGGCGTTGTTATAGGTCTACTAAAAGGTCTTGTTGGGCTTGGCGGAGCTGTCATAACCCAAATTTACCATGGTACTATTAAACCACCACTTATCCAAAAAGTTTGAGCTCTTACAGAAATAAATAAATTTAATTATTTAATTTTTATTTTAATAGTCTCACGCCCTTACATGCATGTGAGTTCAAACTCCCCCTTATAAGAGCATCTTCATTGAGTTCTTAAATTTTGGTTTTTCTTTAAAAAATTTAAAAACTCACAAAAAGAGTCATTTAACAAACTCTCTACTTTATTTCAAATTTAACTTTGATCAACCAGGCTGTCCAAATTATTTAGTTTTTTAATCTTATATATTAATTTTCACTCTCTCTTTCTCTCTCTCTCTCGCATCTACTAAGAACAAAAAAATAAATAAAAAATAAGAAAATAATAATATTTAACTAAAGTAGAGAAATATATAGACAGTTTGATATTTTGTTCATTTTAAAAATGACTCTTCAAATTTTTCTTTTTTTTTTAAAAAAAAAAAAAAAAAAACGAGTTTTTCTCTTCAAATTTAACTTTTATTTGAAGAGCTCAATATGAATTCTCTAACACTTGAAATATTAGGTTCGAACTTGAAACCACAATGTTAAATTTAACGCTTGAAATATTACAAAATTTTAAGCTGATTAATTTAATTATTTAATTTATATTGTAACAGGTATATATGAAAATGATTCAAAAGGACTTGTTCTTCTCTGTGCATTACTCCCAACTGCAGTATCACTCCTGTTTATGTTCACAATCCGAAATCTGAAGAAAGGAAGGCAACCAAACGAGCTGAGGGTGTTCTTGAATTTCTTTTATTTAACTATCGTGCTTGCACTTTTTCTCATGGTCATGACTTTGCTTGAGAAATATATTAATCTCACCGCAGCAGTCCATTCAAGAAGTGCCATCGCAGTTGTTATCATACTTTTCCTCCCGCTCCTTCTCGTCATTAAAGAAGAGGTTACCATCTGGAAAGTTAACAAACAGTCACCAACGAATGTCAATATTGTTCCTCCTACTGATCAGCTGGTAACCGTTGAGAAACATCCTCAGCTAGAAGAGAAATCCGAGCAAAAAGAAACACCTTGGTTTGCAAACATCTTCAACAAACCAGAAAGAGGAGAAGACCACACCATCTTGCAAGCAATTCTAAGCATCGACATGTTCTACATCTTCCTCGTTACTTTATGCGGATACGGTTCGGCCTTGACATCCTTTGAACAATTACGACCAATTGGAATTGCACTCAAATATCATGAACGACTTGTCGGATCCATCATCACACTAGCAAGTGTGTGGAATTATTATGGGAGGGTTTACTCTGGTTTCGTCTCTGAACTTCTGCTTATGAAATGGAAGCTTTCTCGGTCGATCATGATGTCGGTTGTTCTTCTCATGCATGGCATTGGCCTACTCCTCGTCGCCTTCCCTGAAATCCCGGGGGCATACTACGTGGCATCGGTTATCATTGGATTCACACTTGGCGCACAAGTCCCAATAAACTTGGCAATGATTTCCGAGTTATTTGGCCTCAAGTACTTCGCTACATTGCTCAACTGTGCATCACTCACAACACCTCTTTGGGTGTATTTGATGAATACAAAGCTTACAAAAACCCTTTACGCAAGAGAGGCAGCCAAGGATCTGCCTCAGGGAGTTGATCCAGCAACCGTGAAGGATCTGAGTTGCTCGGGGCACCATTGTTTCAGGGTTTCCTTCTCCATTTTGGCTTCCATTGCATTCATAGGAGCTATAATCTCTCTTCAGTTCGCAAGGAGAACGCGGGAATTTTACAAAGGTGACATATATAAGCGGTTTAGAGTTCAAAGATTTAGTAGGGGTGATACATATAAGAGGTTTAATGGTGAAACATATATGAAGTTTGAAGATGGAGTAAAGGCCCCAAAGACAGAGATGGATCAATCATCCTCTAATAAGGCTCCAGGGAGTGCACAAAGATGGGAGGGATAGAAAAACAATATTTGAAATATATGCAGAGAGAAATAATACTGCATGTCCAGAGGCAAAGAAATTGGGTTTAGATGCAAATTTGAAATGACTTTGAAGAGCTTTAATAATTTTTTTTGTTGTTTATTTAGTTTGATTAGATCATGTTAATTAATCTACTTGTCTTTGCTCCTTTGCTAGGAAAAAAATTATGACATACACCAATAGCATGCATGCCCCCTATTTTAATTGGTGTTTTCTGCGGTATATATAATAGAATTTGATGTAATAGTTTACGTGGGAAGTCATTCTTTGCGTTGCATTAGCCTCAAGACTTGCTGTGAGATTCAAAGTGTTTCGTTTGAAAGTGCGTTTAAAAATAACAGCTTGAAAATATAGAAAAGATATTTTTAAATTGTAAATACGATTTTAAAAACACTTCATTGAATTTTTATTAACTTAATTTCGAAATTTATAGTTATTTTCAAACTGCACATTATAATACTGTTCAATCAAACAGACACAAATGTATGATATATTTTGTGAAAAAATAATATTCGATCCGACTCCAACCAGTACGGAATAAGCAGTTACAACAATTTATAATATCAAATTAAAAATATTGTAATTAATCAACCAAAACATCAAACCTCAAAGGATTAATACATAAACAATTTTCAACACAATTTTTGTTGACCAAGAAGGAATCATTTCAAAACTCAAAGGAAAAACCATTTCGGGGCAGTCAAACCCAAAAATTTATTAGAAAAAATAATTACAAGGAAATAGACAGTATTTATAATTCTGTAACGCTAAAACTCCTTGAGTGGCCTCTGGTAATTCGATGGGCCACTTTAGCACATTTTAAACATATTGGGACTCTTTTAAAAACAGTTGTTAATGGATGAGGCTCTTTTATATTTTTTTCCCCAAAATTTATTATGCAATGAGCCTTAAGTAAATGAAAAATGTGTTTCACAAACCTTCTGAATACTGATCGATCGATTGACAGTTACAAAGAATAAAATAAATACCTTTCCATCACTTGCTCGTGCATGAACCATCATTTTGGTGATCCCTAATCTCTGAAAAAACCTGGAGTGAGAGAGAGAGAGAAAGAAAGAGTTCATACTTGATCTATTTTCAACCTTGAAGAATCTTCTATTCAAGGTAACCTTCGTAACCCAGCTTTCCATATTCTATTTTATACTTTCTTTGAATGCATAAATCATATTATCTACGGTTAAATTACCAGTTATTCCAAAAGTATAAACAGATCATAGGAAGATATAAATTTAATTACTTAATCATTACTTTAATACTCTCCCTTACGTGTTGGGCCTCACTTGAGCGGAAGCGGGCGGAGAGAGACATATGAACTACATCTTGCATATTCCCTATTTCTTAAATTTGTTGAATTTTTTGTTGAATTATCTTAAACTATGACATAGATCTCTAATATTTAGATGTGTTTTCCTATTTTTAGAAGCAGGGAATCTCCGACGGAAATATATGAAGGAAAAGAAAAGCACCTTCACATAGAAAGATTGGGGATTCCGTACGCCTCTCTCGTCTCTTTTTCTCCTTTTTCCTTTCAACCAAACGCTGCTTCTCTATCTATTAAAATAAACAGCTTCTTGTTGTCGTAGTTGTTTGTTGATCTAACTTTCTTGAAGCCGTTGAAGCTACCCTTTAGACCATTTTATTAAAATTAATTAATAAATAGATCCTCCAGTCATTAATTAACTCGACTTAATTAATTAAAAGACCTCACATGAAATGCTGAAACATAGATTATTTTTTAAGCTTAAATGAGATGAACGGCTGAGTTTTATGAATTTGGATCCGGCTTACATGCTGTTATTAAAATAATAGCATGTATGTTGTAGTTTAATCAACGGTTAAGATTAAATTTTTTAAAATCTTTTTTCATTTTCTCTCTTCTATTAAAAGTTTTTAAAAGTAAGTCAACTTTAAAATTCAATTTTGACCGTTGATTAAATTACAACATACATGCTGTTATTTTTAATAACAGCATATAAGCGAAATCTTGTGAATTTTAAAATCTCAAATTTACATAAAATTCTAGGGATCTCAATCCCTCAATCCCAAGTCATTAATTTCGTATTGTATCACAACCCTATCATGATCCTGAGATTTCAATATTACACGAGCAACCCCAACAAACATGCCTAAATTTGAGTTTTGACACCTTGTTATGCTGTGTAAACATGTTTGTAGTAACAAACTGCACATGGTGAACTGAAACTAGCACCGATTAACTGAGACAAACGAATCCATCCACTTCTTTCGGGTTATTAATACGTAGCTGATTCTAGCCACCACACGTTGCCGACTCATTCCTTTCTAAATCCCATAAATTTCCTCTTCTGGCCGGCTATTGTCATTTAATTCCCTTTGCATTGTATCATAGATATATATATAGAGAGAGAAAGGGATCGAAAATGGGAGGGGAGTGTTTCCCATTTACGATGCAAGTGGTAAGAGGCAGATGGTTCACAGTTTATGCCTCCATGTTGGTCATGTGCGGGGCTGGAACAACCTACATCTATAGTCTCTACAACAAAAATATTAAACTTCTTGGATATGATGAAGACGAAATGAGTAATATAGCTTTTTACAAAGATGTTGGATCATGCCTGGCGGTTTTCAATGGCCTCATTGTTGAGGTGATACCAACATGGCTAGGGCTCTTCCTCGGCGCCATCATGAACTTCGGGGGCTATTTCATGATATGGCTTGCCGTCACGGGCCGTATTTCCAAGCCAACTATTTGGCAGATGTACTTTTATATTGCGGTGGCAGCCAACGCTCCCAACTTTTCAGCCACAATAGCTATTGTCAAATCCGTCCAGAACTTCCCGGTGAGTCGAGGCGTTGTTTTGGGTCTAATGAAGGGTCTCGTTGGGCTTGGCGTTCCTATCATAACCCAAGTTTACTATGGTATTATTAAACCACCATTTATCTCAAAAGATAGAGCTCTTATAGAAATGAATTAATTTAATTATTTAATTTAGATTCTAATACTTTCGCTCGCACTCTCACTTGTGGACTCAAACTCCCCCATATAACACTTAAAATATTTAGTTGAAATAAGAGGTAAATAACAGAGATAGGGTTCGAACTTGGAATCACAATGTTAAATCAATTTTTATCACAAAAGTTTAAGCTCATAAAAAGTGATTAATTTAATTATTTAATTTATATTGTAACAGGTATATATGACAATGATTCAAAAGGTCTTGTTCTTCTCTGTGCATTACTCCCAACTGCAGTATCACTCCTGTTTATGTTCACAATCCGGAATCTGAAGAATGGAAGGCAACCGAACGAGCTGAGGGTGTTCTTGAATTTATTTTATTTAACAATCTTGCTTGCACTTTTTCTCATGGTCATGACTTTGCTTGAGAAACATATTGATCTCACCGCAGCAGTCCATACAACAAGTGCCATCGCAGTCAGTGTTATCCTCTTCCTCCCGCTCCTTCTTGTCATCAAAGAAGAGTTTTCCATCTGGAAAGTTCAAAAACAACCACCAATGAATGTGAATATTCCTCCTACTCATCATCTGGGAACCAATGAGAAACATCCTGATCAGCTACAAGAGAATTCGGAGCAAAAAGGAATGTCTTGTTTTGCAAACATCTTCAACAAACCAGAAAGAGGAGAAGACCACACCATCTTGCAAGCAATTCTAAGCATCGACATGTTTTACATCTTCCTTGTTACTTTATGTGGATACGGTTCGGCCTTAACATCCTTTGATCAATTACGAGCCATTGGATTATCACTCGGTTATGAAGATCCACTTGTCAACTCCATCATCACACTAGCAGGTGTGTGGAGTTATTTTGGGAGGGTTTACTCTGGTTTCATCTCTGAACTTCTGCTTATGAAATGGAAGCTTCCCCGGTCGGTGATGATGTCAGTTATTCTTCTTCTACACAGCATTGGTCTGCTCCTCGTCGCCTTCCCAACAATCAAGGGCACATACTACGTGGCATCACTGATCATTGGATTCACACTTGGCGCACAAGTACCAATAAATTTGGCAATGATTTCTGAGTTATTTGGCCTCAAGTACTTTGCTACATTGCTCAATTGTGCACAAATCACAACACCTCTTTGGGTGTATCTGATGAATACAGAACTTACTAAAACCCTTTATGCAACAGAGGCAAGAGAGGCAGCCAAGAAGCTGCATCCGGGAAATGATCCATCAACTTTGAAGGAGTTGAGTTGCACGGGAGACCAGTGTTTCAGGGTATCCTTCTCCATTTTGGCTACCATTGCGTTAATAGGAGCTCTTATCTCTCTTCAATTCGCGAGGAGAACTCGAGAATTTTACAAAAGTGACATTTATAAGCGGTTTAGAGTTCAAAGATATAGTAGGGGTGATACATATAAAAGGTTTAAAGGTGAAACATATGTGAAGTTTGGAAGAGGGGTAAAGACCACAGAGACTGAAATGGTTCAATCATGATCCTCTGATCATAATGGACACTAGTGAGGCTCCAGATGCATGGATTGGATAGAAAAAGAAGAACATATATATGCACAAAGAATGCATGTCTAGAGACAAAGAAGGGGAAGAAGATTCTTCAGAAATACATGCAAATTTAAAATGATTTTGAAGAGCTTTATTATTTTTTGTATTGTTTATTTGGGTTTGATTTGATGTTTAATGTGCTTTTCTTTTCTTCTCTATTTAGGACAAAATCATGACATACACTAGCAGCCTACCCTCTATTTTAAGGTGTTTTATGTTGTATAAAATAATTTGATGTAATAGTTTATGTAGGAAAGATACGCAAGTCATTCTTTGAGTTCATTGGCTCAAATTGGCCTTGTGATTTTTTGGCCAAATGCACATTTTTAAATAAAATTGTGAAAAGTCTTTCGTTTGAAAATGCATTAAAAAATAGTAGTTTGAAAATGTAGAAAAATATATATATATATATATATATATTTTTAAACAGTAAACAAGGGGTTCTTTTTTAAATACGATTTTAAAAGCTAAACTATATATTCATGAAAAACTTAACTTTTGTTGCCTTCAATTTGAAACTAATATTTTTTTTAAACCGCACATTATAAAATTGTTAAATCAAACGGACACAAATATATGATATATTATGTGAAAAATAATATTCTGATCCCAACCAAAGTGGAATAAGCGGTTACTATAATATCAAATTAAAAATACTGTAATCAACCAAACATGAAACCTCAAAGGATTTATACATAAACGATCA
>NC_081550.1:5280665-5341227 GCF_901000735.1 Corylus avellana
AAAAAAAAAAAAAAAAAAAAAAAAAAAAGAAAGAAAAAAAACCTGGTGTATAAATACAAAAAAAAAAAATAAAAAAAAAATACAAAATTAGTCACTGTAGTTGGCCTAAATTACAAATCGTTTGTGCGGTATAAAAAAGTGGATAAATACAAAATCAGACCTTGTGGTTGGACTAAATTATAAATTGCGTTATGTCTTATGCAAGTAAAATCAGAGGTTCCTAGGATATGTCAAAAAAATAATTTAGTCCCTGAAGTAAAATTATGTTAGATGTCACGTCAACGCCAATAAAATGGTGACACGTGTCATTCTTAATAAAAAAAATATAAATATATTAAACTAAAAAAATTAATTTTCTATTAATTTTTTAGTTTTTTATTTTATTAATTTTTTATTTCAATTTTTAAAAGAATAAGGGTATCGTAGAATTATAATAAAAAAAAGTATTAGCATTGGGTAGTTTGATGGACCACTTTAATTAGCATATTTTAAACATCATAGAACACTTTTAAAAACGGTTGTTTATATTTTTTTCCCCAAAATTTATTATGCAATGAGCCTTAAGTAAATGAAAAATGTGTTTCGGAAATGATAGGAGACAACTATATATAAATCAGCTGCAGGAGACACTTAATTAACGGCCATATCACAGTAGTCAACGAGGAGTGAAACTCACTGGCAGACGTTTTATCTCTTTACCTACGTAAATTGTTTTGCCTTGTGGATTTATTTAAGATGTTATTTATTTTGTTTATGTGTTGACAAAATTTCCATCACAGGGGTGGTGAAGTTTTATTTATGCATATTATGAATTTTCATCTCGTGATTTTAATCAGATTGGAGCATTTACAAAATGTTTACACAAAAACCAGTGAAAAATGATATGTTTTGAAAAAACTTGGCAATTTGGATCCACCGAAATTTTGAGGTCGATATTTTTATGAGGAGGAGAGAAAGTAACGCCTTGCAAATTTAATAATAAATATTTAGGGAAAATTTACTTTACACTCCTGAAGTTTCAGGAATTTTTCAAATGGAACCCCAATATTTAAAAAGTGGCAATGTAGTCCCTAATGTTTCAAAAAATTTCAATTCAGACCTTCCGTTATTAATTTTTGTCTAATTAGACAGAAATCATCTCACATTTATGCCTCTATTTCAATTTTGCCCTCATTAAAACCTATGAAATTACGTAATTACCCTCATTAAAAACCTATGAAATTAAGGGTAATTGCGTAATTTCATATGTTTTAATGAGAGCAAAATTGGAATAGAGCGCATCAAAATTTCACGTGCACATGGGATGATTTCCATCCAATTAGACAGAAATTAGTAACGAAAGGCCTGAATTGAAAAATTTTGAAACATTAGGGGTGTACATTGCCAATTTTTAAACATTGGAGTTCGAATTGAAAAATCCTTAAAACTTCAAGGGGTAAAGTAAATTTAACCCTAAATATTTAATTATATTATATTTTAACGTATGAATAATTTAAATGAGTGTATTTTGGTTTATTAAAAACCTAGAGTGAGAGAGAGAGAGAGAAAGAAAGAGTTCATACTTGATCTATTTTCAACCTTGTTTGGTTGGGAAGAAGGAAAACCAGGGAATCTCCGACGTAAATATATGAAGGAAAAGAAAAGCACCTCCACATACAAAGATTGGGGATTCCAGACACCTTCTCTCCGTCTCATTTTCTCCTTTTTCCTTTCAACCAAACGCTGCTTCTTTATTCATTAAAATAAACAGCTTCTTGTTGTCGTAGTTGTTTGTTGATCTTCCTTTCTTGAAGCCGTTGAAGCTACCCTTTAGACCATTTTATGAAAATTAATTAATAAATAGATCCTCAGAAAAAAAATAAATAAAAATAAAAAAATAAAAAAAAACCCAAGTCATTAATTAATTATTAAATGAGTTAGACCCCTCAATCTCAATTCATTAATTTCGTATCGTATAAAAAATTAACAACCCTAGATTTCGATGATTTCGATATTCATTAGATGAGCAACCCCAACAAACATGCCTAAATTTGAGTTTTTACAGCTTGTTATGTTGTGTAAACATGTTTGTAGTAACAAATTACTGCACATGGTGAACTGAACTAGCACCGATTAACTGATGACACAAACGAATCCATCCACTTCTTTCGGGTTATTTATATATGTAGCTGATTCTAGCCACCATACGTTGCCGACTCCTTCCTTTCTAAATCCCATAAATTTCCTCTTCTGGCTATTGTGATTAAATTCCCTTTGCATTGTATCTTTTTGATATATATATATATATAGAGAGTGATCGAGACAGAGAGATCAGAGAAGGATCGTAAATGGGAGGGATAATGGGAGGGGAGTGTTTCCCATTTGCGATGCAAGTGGCAAGAGGCAGATGGTTCACAGTTTATGCCTCCATGTTGGTCATGTGCGGGGCTGGAACAACCTACATCTATAGTCTCTACAACAAAAATATTAAACTTCTAGGATATGATGAAGACCAAATGAGTAATATAGCTTTTTACAAAGATGTTGGATCATACCTGGCGATTTTCAATGGCCTCATTGTTGAGGTGATACCAACATGGCTTGGGCTCTTCCTCGGCGCCGCCATGAACTTTGGCGGCTATTTCATGATATGGCTTGCCGTCACGGGCCAGATTCCCAAGCCAGCTGTTTGGCAGATGTACTTTTATATTGCCGTGGCAGCCAATGCTCCCAACTTTTCTGCCACAATAGCTATTGTCAAATCTGTCCAGAACTTTCCGGTGAGCCGAGGCGTTGTTTTGGGTCTAATGAAGGGTCTCGTTGGGCTCGGCGTACCTATCATAACCCAAATTTACTATGGTATTATCAAACCACCACTTATCTCAAAAGATAAAACTCTTATAGAAATGAATTAATTGAATTATTTAATTTAGATTCTAACACTCTCGCTCGCACTCTCACATGTAAACTCAAACTCCTCCTTAACACTTAAAATATTTAGTTGAAATAAGAGGTAAATAACATAGACAAGGTTCGAACTTAGAACCACAATGTAAAATCAACTTTTATCACAAAAGTTTAAGCTCATAAAAAGTGATTAATTTAATTATTTAATTTATATTCTACCAGGCATATATGAAAATGATTCAAAAGGTCTTGTTCTTCTCTGTGCATTACTCCCAACTGCAGTATCACTCCTGTTTATGTTCACAATCCGGAATCTGAAGAATAGAAGGCAACCGAACGAGCTGAGGGTGTTCTTGAATTTCTTTTATTTAACTATCTTGCTTGCACTTTTTCTCATGGTCATAACTTTACTTGAGAACTACATTAAAATTCTGACACCAGCTGTCCATACAAGTAGTGCCATAGCAGTCATTGTTATGCTCTTCCTCCCGCTCCTTCTTGTCATTAAAGAAGAGTTTTCCATCTGGGAAGTTAAAAAACAACCACCAACTGATCAGCTGGGAACCAATGAGAAACAGCCTCAAGAAGCATTAATATTTCCTGGAGACTCCTCTTCGGAGCAAAAAGGAATGTCCTGTTTTGCAAACATCTTCAACAAACCAGAAAGAGGAGAAGACCACACCATCTTGCAAGCAGTTCTAAGCATTGACATGTTCTACATCTTCCTTGTTTCTTTATGTGGATATGGTTCGGCCTTAACATCCTTTGATCAGTTACGAGCCATTGGATTAGCACTCCAATTTGACGATCCACTTGTCAACTCCATCATCACACTAGCAAGTGTGTGGAGTTATTTTGGGAGGGTTTACTCTGGTTTCATCTCTGAACTTCTGCTTATGAAATGGAAGCTTCCCCGGTCGGTGATGATGTCAGTTATTCTTCTTCTACACAGCATTGGTCTGCTCGTCGTCGCCTTGGATTCTTCTTATTCTTCATACTGCGTGGGATCAGTGATAATTGGATTCACACTTGGCGCACAAGTACCAATAAACTTGGCAATGATTTCTGAGTTATTTGGCCTCAAGTACTTCGCTACATTGCTCAATTGTGCACAAACCACAACACCTCTTTGGGTAAATCTGTTGAATACACAGCTTACGAACACCCTTTATGCAAGAGAGGCAGCCAAGGAGCTGCATCAGCGAATTAAAAACAGGTGCAGTAGTGAACACCTGTGTTTCAGGTTATCCTTCCCCATTTTGGCTACCATTACGTTAATAGGAGCTCTTATCTCTCTTCAATTCGCGAGGAAAACTCGAGAATTTTACAAAAGTGACATTTATAAGCGGTTTAGAGTTGAAAGATATAGTAGGGGTGATACATATAAAAGGTTTAAAGGTGAAACATATGTGAAGTTTGGAAAAGGCGTAAAGACCACAGAGACAGAAATGGTTCAATCATCCTCTGATTATAATGGACACTAGATGGAATGGATAGAAAAAGAAGAAACACAAAGAATGCATGTCTAGAGACAAGGAAGGGGAAGACGATTCTTCAAAAATACATGCAAATTGAAAATGATTTTGAAGAGTTTTATTATTTTTTGTATTGTTTATTTGGGTTTGATTCGATGTTCAATGTGCTTTTCTTTTCTTCTCTATTTAATTAGGACAATATTATGACATACTCTAGCAGCTAGCCTACCCTCTATTTTAAGGTGTTTTATGTTGTATAATATAATTTGATGTAATAGTTTATGTGGGAAAGATACGCAAGTCATTCTTTGAGTTCATTGGCTCAAATTGGCCCTGTGATTTTCTGGCCAAATGTTACAAAGTGTTTTGTTTGAAAGTGCATTAAAAAATAGTAGTTTGAAAATGTAGAAAAAATATATATTTTTTTTTAAACAGTAAACAAGGGGGCGGTGCTTTTTTAAATACAATTTTAAAAGTTAAACTATGTATTCATGAGACTTTAACTTAATTTGTATTGCCTTCATTTTGAAATTAATATTTTTTTAAAACCGCACATTATAAAATTGTTAAATCAAACGGACACAAATGTATGATATATTATGTGAAAAATGATATTCTGACCCCAACTAATGTGAAATAAGCAGTTATTATAATATCAAATTAAAAAATACTGTAATCAACCAAACATGAAACCTCAAAGGATTTATACATCAACACACATTTTGTTAACAAAGGGGAAAACCTTTGATAACTTAAAAATTAAAATTAAAAAATAAATAAATAAAAACCTCTTTTGGGACAGCTAAATTCAAGAATCCATTACGAAAAATAATTACAATGACATAGACACCTACAAGGCTACAACCTTGTAACGTCGAGACTCCTTACGCGCAAATGAGCTCCTCACTCACCTTATTGCCTGCTCAGAATACTCAAGCGCCTCACCGGTCAAACTTCTTGTAGACTCCTTACCGACCCACATGTAGACTTCATTAATGAACAAACATGTTGTAGCAGAGTGGTTTGATCCAATACTCCGAAAGCCCTCAACACATGAAATTGCTACTTGGTGCACACTCCATGTTCTTTGTGTATCAACACAATCAAGGAATTGGCAACTCTTTAGAGAATTTTCCTAATAGATCATGAGTTCATATCTTCATAGAAACAAAATGGTGTTTTGAAGTTATTTTTCTTTATATGGAATAATACTAAAAACCTAGCCACCTCTATGTATTATATGTATTTAATGTTGCCTTTTTAATTCCAAATTCAAAGCAATAATCTATAAGCAAAGTTAGTAAATGGTATATCTATTAAGGAAAATGTTAAGGTCACAACATAAATCCAACTTATGGCTAACTTCTCTCCTACATGTCATTTAAAAAAAATAAAAAATAAAAAAATTGATAGAGATCGAGGATTTTGGGATTCTGAAAATTTGGGAAAAAAAACAATTTATTTGGTTTAAAATTCAAATTTTTTTTACACGTAAGAGAGAAGTTGGCCATAAGTTGGGTTTGTGTTGTATCCGTATCAAACCTCATCTATTAAACTTTAATTCCCTTGTCATGAAACAAGTCTACATTTCACCCTTATTTTTAGCCCCTTTCCAGTACATTCTTCCATCCTTCCTCCCTTCCCCTTTTTCCTTATTTTTGTTTTAGATTTTGTTTATACTCCAACCACAGCGCCCAGCCTCCTCCATCGCTTTGGCGTCTACTCCACCTCGCCGTTCGTTTTCCTCCCCGATCTTTTGGCTTTGTCGGTTTTTACAAGGGTTCTTAGATCGGCTTTTTCCGAAGTAGATTTACGTTTTCGTCATTGGTCCAAGTCCTATACGTGTCATTACACATTCTTCTCCGCCGCCAATGAGTCATGTAGACAACAAATGTTTTCCCTCCAGTCGGCACATGACGGTTGTAGTTCGAACATGCCGGAGTGTGGAACGCGTGAATCTCATGCGCTTTTGTGTGAGCCTGCCGCAGTTGTTTGTGGTTTTTTTTTTTTTTTTTTTTTTTTTATATTGTTCTGGCTTTCGAGTTAAGAATGGATAAATTTTGGTGTGAAGGCTTATCTATCATGACCGGTTAAATAAAAACTTTTGTTGTAGGGATATGATTAACCCATGTTTTAGATCTAGTCTGCAAGGAGCAGATCTATACCATAAATGAAGTTCGTACATGGGTGAGATCGGAGGTCATGGATACAATTTGATTGTTAGATTTTTCAATGTATCTACAACTTTGTAGCCACATAGCTTTTGCCTTTGTTTTTAAGAACTTTATGCTCTATGATGTAAAAGTTTTATGCTCTGAATCTTTTATGGAATGAGAAGAGATTTACCTATTCAAAAAAAAAAATATGCAACAAAATTAGATAGCATTGCAGGCATAAAAAGAGATTATGGACAATTGCATAGAAGGATTTAAGACAAAGGATAAACGCAAAATCAGTCCTTATACTTGGCCTAAATTAAAAATTATTCCATGCGGTATAAAAAATAATTTAGATGTCCTCAAGGTATGCCAAAATAGCAATTTAGTTCTTGTAGTAAGCATTTAAATTTTATTAAAACACTTGACAGATTCCGTTAGTGTGTCATACCAGCATTGATAAAATAATGGCACATATCACTCTTAATAAAAAGATATATAAATATATAAAAGTAAAAAAGTAAATTTTTTTTTATTAAAAAAAAAAAAAAAAATTGGCCTTCTCCATCATTTTCTCATGCAAGTAGTACGAGCTCTCTCCATCCACTCATCATTCTTTGAATTCAGAAAATATATCGATGCAGATTGATCATCCGCCTCAAACTCTGGCCTTCCCTTCAAATAAGCCATCAAAATCTTCCTTGCCTTTTCTCCAATAGGGCCCTGATAAGCGTTTAATGTTGTACATTTAAGCCCTTTAACTTACATATGTTAATTTCTTAGCATTGTTATTTGTTTGATTTGTTTGATTTTTTTTTTTTTTTTTTTGTATGTGTGTGTGTATCAAGGTTTTAAATGAAACATGCAAGAATTCCATTGAAAATTGGGATAAAATCACATTTTGGGAGCTTCTTGAAGGCCTGGGATTGAGCACACAGCATTTGGGCTCGAGCGCACCTACGCTCGAGTGTCCCAGCACCTAGGCTCGAGCGCACCAGCGCTTGAGCGCATATCAGTCTAAGCTCAAGTGCATGTCCTTTGGGCTTGAGTGCACACGGCTTCTAGGATGAGGCAGCAGTCCTTTTACTGCTTAGATTAGGTTTTCAGTCTTCCACTTGGACTAGGAGATTGAACTCTGGTTTTCATAGGTTTTTAGGGTTTTAAGGGTTCTCCTAATCCCTATAAATACGCATATAAACATAAAAGAAAGACACACTGCTACCTAGAGCAAAAATTTAGCAAATAATTATTAAAGCTTAGCAGAGTCATGAGTGGCTAAAACCCTTTGTGGAGTATTGATGTAACCAAGTCCAAGTACAATGGTTTGATTGTATTTTAATTTACAGATTTTCAGTTTATGCATGTTACTTGTATAACTATAAGAATTGCTACAACTTGATTTTGTTCTTAATATTTAAATGCAATTGTTCTTAAATTCCAAAATTAATATTTGTGAAATTCGTATCTTGTCTTAGACAGTCTTTTACTTTTATTGAACTCAAATCATTCTTATTTTTTGTGATTATGGGGATGATGGTTATACAACGATTTTTAATTGTCATATGATCAACATGATTAGATAGGCCATACATAGGGTAGACGAATTGTACTATACCATAATTTAGTGTAATTTAGGTAGACGGTATGTGCCGACCGAAGATGAGTTATGATATTCCATTGATTATATGAAACCTATATATTAAAGAATTAGATAATTCATACTTAGAGAAGACGAGTCATATAGCATCTTAGTGGTTAGATGGACGGTTCGTGCCAACCGAAGATGAATTATACTAATGCTTGAATAAGATATTTTCTTGTTTGTTTATAATATGCATAGAATGAATTTTTTGGTTAAATATGATTAACCATTGATGTGCGGATAGTGGTGAAGTCAATACTCTACACTCTCTCTTATAGTTCAAATCTCTTTTATTTTCATGCACTTTAATTTTAAAAATAAATCAATCATCTTTTAAATTAAGTTACTTTTGATCTCAAAAACTTGATAACACCTACGTAGTGTTTGAGGTTCAACATCCTCTTTATAGACTTATCATACAAGAATTTGTCTTATTTCGAGTAATATTTTATTATTGATATAATTTTGCTTTGAAAAAGACCACATCAGCCCCGTCAGACCCATAAAGCAAATCCAACGACCAATTTTTGTTAGCTATTACTTTCAAAATCAGCACATGCTTATGTTGGGATAGAGCCTACACAAATTTTTCTTTTCTTTTCTTTTTTTTTCTTTCTTTTTTTTTTTTCAAAAAAAAGATTTAAATTCTTTAATGCATGAAAAGGTCCTCAAGTCGTTAGTTTAACATCCAAAAAAAAAAAAATGGAAGTAAAAGTCATCAAGTTTTGATTCTTGAAAAGTCATTGAGTCGGGTTCACTAACGGTGGTTTGGAATTACGTTTGAGAGGCCTAAAAATACGTTTAACACTCAAAAAGTCCCTTTGAAGAAAAAATTACTCGTTTGATAAAAAAAAAATTAAAAACGTTTTTAAACATACAAAAAGTCTGAAAATGATCAAATCGCACTTTTTGCAAAAGCTTAAAAATGAAGCTTTTGCCAAAAAACACTTTTTGACTTAAAAGCTCTATTTCTCAAATGTAATTCCAAATTTACTCTTAAAAAAACAAAAGAAAAAAAGTATATCATGAAATGATTTTTTGCCCCACTAATGCGTTAAAAACAAAACAAAGCTCCTTTGGGCAAAACGGAGCGTTTGGAGTCTATGAATTAAAACAGACAAGTTTGTGGCAGCCAGCCTTGCAAGTCAACTAACAATTAAGCTAATTTAAACAGTGCGTTTTGAAGACAAAAACTAGGCAGGATGTCATTGTTTTCAACACTTTGTCTAACCTGAAAACCAGGAATTCTAAAGTTGTGGCAGAAAAAAAATTGTTTATGGCCCCGCGTGAGTTGTTTGCAATTTGTCCCTGATTTCTAATGAGTTGGTTGAAGGTAACGTCTATTGCCCCTTATGAATGGTTGGGTGTGGACATTTAAGGCATATGTGAGATTTTCTACTGGGGTAAGGGAAGTTTTTAGGGTTTGAGGGGGGAGTATTTGACCCCTCTCGACCCCCCCTTCCTCCGCCCCTGCCTGTGGCTATTGGGTTCGACCAACCCAAATGCGATCGAACTATTTTCGGCCACTCCCAAATAGTTTAGAGGGCATTATCTCAATTAAAAGTTTAGACTAAACATTATCAATTATATGTATGAATATTTTACTAATTTTTCTCCTTCATGGCCTACACCGAATATGTTTCATGCATCTAAGGCAACGAAAAAAAAAAAAAAAACATCATTTGAATGGACCAGTAAAATAAAAGATTAATTAATTACATGAACCACATATCATCATCAATATCCACACCCAATCAACAACCCGGTGGAGAATAATAAGAAAATACGAAATCACCCCCGGGATCAGATCATGTCGAGCTTCTGGGCCTTGACGACGGGATTGGCTCGGGCGATCTGGTCCCGGCCCATCCCTTTGAAGTCGAAGGTGCAGCTGTGCTGCTCCGGGTACCGGTGGGACCCGCAGAAAGTCATCCCGCACCTGCACTCGAACCCCGTGAGTCCCACGCGCCGCCTGCACGCAACGCACCTGTTCGCCTTAGCCTTCGCTTGGCTCTCTCCCTGCTGATTCACAGCAACAACAACAGCCGGAGATACAGGATCGGTCGTCGATACAGAAGAAGATGGTGAAGGTGATGATGAGGTGGCGACGAGGGATTGGTTGAAGGCAAGCATGGCCGTGGAGGATTGGTGCTCCTCCAGCTGCAAGTCACGGTAGCATTTGGAGCAGAGGTTCTGCGTGGCCGGACTACCGAAGAAGCCGCAGTTGTTGGCGCACAGCCGAGGCGCTTGGCATCGATGCTCTTCCGCCATTTCTCTCCAAAATTTAATCTAAAAAAATTGAAAAAAAAAAATCATAAGAAAAAAAATAATAAATAAATAAATAAGAAGAATATAATCCGAAACCAAACAATACCTGTGTGGAGGATTTGGACACACCGATGGAATTAGGAGAGAAAATCAGATCTAATAGTATTTGGTGTGGAAAGGAGAAGAATACCGTGTTTGGCTGGGAAGAAGGAAAACCAGGGAATCTCCGACGGATATATATGAAGGAAAAGAAAAGCACCTCCACATACAAAGATTGGAGATTCCTAGTCCTCAAAGAAAATTCCAGACACCTTCTCTCCCGTCTCTTTTTCACCCTTTTTCCTTTCTACCAAACGCTGCTTCTCTCTCTATAAATACGCGTTAAAAAAATAAACGGCTTCTTGTTTGTCGTAGCTGTTTGTAGTATAGTCCTTGAGCCATCTTCCTTTCTAGAAGCCGTTGAATCTACGCTTAAACCATTTTTTTTTTTAAATGATTTAATAAATAGATCCTCCCACAAAAATTAAAAAAAATAAAAAATAAATAAAAACCCTGTGAATGTGATATCATATGAAGTGAATGGATGATGAGGCGGAGAGGGACGACGAAAACGTGGGCCGCCGATAGTGTGTGGGGTCCCCCTGGCAGGGGCGGCGGCGGCGGCATGCAGCTCAACAACATAAAATAGTTTTCTACTCCGTGCCACTTGGGAATTTACTAATCGGAATTGGGCTACCATTCAAACATCCATCGTGGCATTGCGCCAGCCTCTTGACCGTTAATTTGTCTGTGCCCAGATGAATTTTAACGTAAAGATTGAATTTCAAATCTAGAAATCTACTTGATATCTAATAATCCTATTTACCATCTCGCTTGTTGGCTTGCACTTGAATTCTCCTATTTTTTAGAAATATTTCTTTAGCAACCTGCCAAGGGATGGATAGGGGTCCATGCCAAACCGCAACAATCAACTGTGACCCTCTTAAGAAAAGGAAAAAATAAAAGAAAATTTGATCAAATATTTTCGTATTCGGATCTCCAACAATTAAGGTCCACGCATAAGAACAATATGCTCAAAACATGTTCAAGCAAGTGGTCCCAAAGAGCAAAATTATTGAGAATCTCTATCAACATTTTGATATCCAATACAGTAATCTTTGTTGTCCGTGGAAAAATCGCATTTACGATAATCATGAGCACCATCATAAAAGTTGTGGTGATGATGGATACGTCAATAGAACACATGGACCTAAGCAACACCTACTATGTATGCATTCCAAGCATCTTGTTGCTGAAAACTTTTGACCTCTTCATACTTCACGTCCCGGCCGGCACCAAACCCCTCTGTCATTCTGTTTTCTTCGGTGTCTGGCATTTCCCGGAGCCAAAAATGGACCGACCGAAACCCAGCCTCTTCTAAGCAGTCTTTGATCTCCGGCAATGACCACCTGCGCACATGAACAACCATGTTCTAATGTTCTGGGGCTGCTCAGCTTTGTTATATATGTATTTCATTTGTTGAAAAAGATAAAGCAACACAACTTACAGCCTCCAGCTGTATGAAAATGCATGGCGAAGTTTTCTCTTCTGCTTTTGGAGATGAAAATGGAGGCTTATCCTTGTTTTGCGCTCAATGATGTCGAATTCATCTTGCTCCCAAACATACTGCACATGTGGACAGCAGAATCTTAACCATAACAAAAACAAGTTTGCAAAACGAAAGAACAAAATGAATTGCTATAAATTTGATCCATTCTGTGCCCACAAGAGGAATGAGCTCAATGTCCCTAGTAACTTTAATGGTACCATCATGCTATAAGGAGATATATATGAATTCAGTAAGTCTAGCTGTCATATAAGGCTATAAGATGTATTTGGGATATTTCACCAATTTCACTAAAAATATAAAGGACTTCAGACAAAAAAAAAAAAAAAAATTTAATCTCTCTTTCTTTCTTTTAAAGTTTTTGGAGCGACTCTGTTTCACGTAACTCCCAAGGGGTTTCTCATGATTGGACTCACTGCTCCAAAATATTAGACCTCCTTTTGAACCTGAACCCGGCCAAGAAGATTTATATTTGTAATCATCCAACTGGTGCTATAAAATTTCATGAGTATATGGAGCCAAAGATTATACCGTAAAATTGGCAAATCTTCTTTGAAGTCTTAGCTTGCGCTCCGATGATATCCCACCGTATAAATCCATCACAAATATACCACCTCGCTTTGACAGGGCATCAAGCACATGCTTGAAATATAAAACCAGGTCTGCACGTTTATGGAGACAACAGCAGCTATAGTTAAATGCACAAACAATGTCTCTTGGAGGCAGTAGAACGTTCTTCATGCACTTATCCTCAGTAGTAGAGTTCACTTGTACAGCAGACTCCAGGGCACAATTTTCCGAACCATCTTTTCCCTCTTGCAGTGTGATGTTACTTATCAGTTCATGAGGCTCAAATTTGACTAGTTTGGCCTCAAGAGGTTGCAAGACATTGCCATGAAAGAGAGATATTCCTGAATACCCATCAGCCCCAACTCTATTGATGTTGTTCTCCATGCACCAATTTAGAGCCTCAAGGTCCAGATCCAATCCCACAGCAGTCCTACTTGGATTACTGCGGATCCATTCTGCACTGTTAAACAGAGAGAATATATCAGGTGATTAGAAATCTGTGACCTTTGAAATGAACCAAGCTGAACACATCAAGTCAATTTCCTCTCTCCCAGGTCTTACAGTCTAATGAAATGTTATTGCCACCAACATGATATTTTCAGAGCTAGAACTGCAGATGAATTGCAACAAAAAATTTTGTAACTGCCACAAACCTACTAGAACTCTGTTCAGATACAAATCCACCTGAAAACTAAACTTCTATTGGTCTTTGAAAATCAATTCTTTTAAACAAGTACACAGATGCGCAAATTTAGAATGGCCCTCAAAGGAAATTGAATCACAAGACAGACACGTAAGAGAACAATGATGCTAAAGAAATAGTAACTGGTGTCTTTCATTTTAAATACATTAATAACATATCCAACATCTATCATAGCACATTCTACACTTACGGAAACTAATAGAAAAGCACTGCTATGCTATTATTATTTTAAATTTATTTTTAATATATATTATAAACCGGTTACCCGGTTATTAACCGCTTTTGTCAATCCCTAAAACCGCTAATGGTTAATAACCACCCCGCTTGTACACCCCTAGAATTGTATCTGGAAAAAAAATAATAATAATAATAATAACCCTTTTAGACATTCACAATTGGGAGATTAACTGAATGAAAGTAGAACCTAACGAAAAAAATAACCTTATACAGATTCAAGAGTGCCAACTAGGCTGCAAAGCTACAGTTTTTGTCATAAAAATTAAACAGCACACATAATACACTATCACTAAATTACTCCATATAAGCCCTGGGATAATAAACTCCATGAAATTATCTGAAGCTATGGCTATGACGGCAATAAGGCCATGAAACAGTTGATGAGATAATCTGAGCATCAAAGGCTGAAAAATGGAGAAAACACGCAAGTGCATACAGGCTTTAAATAGTGCAACCAATTGCCGGACAATGTCATTGAGCTGGGTGTTTTATCAAACAACTACTATCTACTTTTGCATAAAGCTTTAAATCATTCAAATACAAACTAAACCAATGCCCTCATCAAAAAGCACCAATTTGGGAACAACTAAAGATTTTTTGATGTAGATTGAGATGCATACAAGTTTATGAGAAAATGGGAACAAGCACAAGGGTCCAGAAAATTGTTCCAAACAGAGGGATGCAGAAGGCTATATAGAAAGGGTCCAAAAAGGCTCGTCCGCAACCTCATCCATAGTCTCATACGAACAAGGTGATTCAAGGGAGTTACAGAAGCATTCGTTCGCAACCTCTTCTATAGTCTCGAACAAACAACGAGATCTAGGGGAGTTACAGAAGCACTCCCTCGCAATCTCATCCATAGCATCGTACAAACTAGATGACCCAAGAGGCTTACACTAGTGCTTATTCGCTATCTCAGTCGTAGGCGACTGTGAACAGGATGATCAAGATGACCCAGGAGGCTTATAGTAGTGCTTGTTCACTATCTCGGTCATACATGACTACGAACGAGATGATCCAACGGAGTTACTGAATTTCTCATTTGCTACTTCATCCGAAGACTTGTACAAACGGGTGATTAAGTATCATGCTTTCCTTGAATTTTTGCATACTCGTTCGTACGAGCAAGTAATCTTGTACGAACAAGCTGCATCAGTTTTCTTAACTGAATTATTTCAATTTTCTACTACGTTTAGAAGTTTGTTGCCTATAAAAACTTGTTATAGACAGCCTAAAATGTAGCTTGAGATGTTTTATCAGTTTTCTAATAAGAATTACTCATTGGTTGAGTTTTCTTCTATTTTCCTCAATTCCTTGGCTGAATTATTGGTTTTGGAAGAGTTGTGAGCCTTGTGTTTGTTGTCTTTGCAATCTCACTACATCATGCTACATCATTTTTTTATAAATAGTTCAATTTTATTAGAAATTAGAAAGAGGCGCAACTCAAATACATAAAGAGTATACAAGAGAGACACCCACTTAGGGATAGGAGAAAAAACAAAACTCCAAAAATTGCAGAAAATTAGAAAAGCAAGAACTACTTATTATAGCAGTTATCCACCCATAAAGGGTTTCGAACATAAAAGCTTTTAACTCTACCATTGTTCTCACACAATCTTCAAAGATTCGGGAGTTGTGTTCTCTCTAGATGCACCACATCACACAAAGGGGGGCCATCCTCTAGGCTTCTAAATTGCGGAGACTACCATATCGGTTTCTCCAACTCGCTGATAACTCCACCACCCATTGGGACATTACCCACTCTATCCCGAAAAGACGGAAAATTGAAGCCCACAAGTCTCTTGCTACTTCACAATGGAGCAAAAGATGATTGATAGATTCACTATTCTTCTTACACATGCAAGATCAGTCTATTACTATGACTTGCCTTTTTCTTAGATTATCCAAGGTCAGAATTCTCCGTAATGATGTTGTACAAAAAAAGTCACCCTCGAAGGCGCTTGCTTTTACAAGGGAATGAATGGCCAACAGAGGAACTAAGGGCATGATAAAAAGATCTAACCTCAAATATTCACCTTTTAGAAGGGGACCAACAAATCCTATCATCACCTCAACCTAATAGATTACAAGAGGTTGAAGAAAGAGGTGACCAAAACCAAGTCGCTAATCCTATCACCCTACTGCAAGTCGCTAAACTACATATGGTTTCCGGGATAGTATCATAGGCTTCATTATGCATGTGTATGCCCTTCCCCTTTCCTTTATCTTTGTTATATTGCCCTCACTTTAAATCATAATTAATTGAGCAAAGCCAAGCTCTTTAGTTCTGTTTCTCCCCTGTTATCTTTCTTAGAGCAAAGATCAGGAATGCTAACCATACTGTTTTGGTTCCTACTTGCTTCAATTGTTGTAAACAAAGCCAACATTTGCTCCTAAAAACCCTCATAGGACAATCCCACGTGACAAAAGTTCTTCACTCTTTGAACTACCCAATCTGAAGATATCAATTCAGGCTGCTCCTGGGCATCTATTAAAGCCACAAGATTGACAACCAAATGCTCGATCTCTGTGAACTCGTCTCCACTGTAAGACACCAAAACTTATTTTATTTGAAATAATCTAACATCATACTTGAATACATGAATTCAGCAAATCACCGGAGCGATGCACTACCAAATTACCACGGCATCTTGGGCATTATTTTCAACATGTGCATACCAATACGTTATATTCTTGAGCAACTTATCATAAACCAGGAAATAGTAGGCCAAGAATGTACCTCAGAAGAGCGGTTCCACAAAAATCTTCTTGGAGATGGAGGGGCAACCTCCCACCCGCATACATCAGAAAGAACTTCTGCACGTAGCTTATGTCTCCCTTCGGAGACTGCATTCAAAACAAAAATACACATAACCCCATCAAAATTTCTGCTCCAGAAAAATCAGAAAATTCGTCGCATTAGGTTCAGATTTTGAGTCGGACTTTTGTTTTGGTACGTTCCAAATAACACAAAAAAACTAAGAAAAATTCAAGTTTTCCCACATTTTCTTGGCAGTGAAAGAACTAGTGAATGGGTCAAACCTGTACGGATTGTTGGTAAAGAATAAATTTTGAAGGCATATCCTTCAATGGGTAATCTTCACTCTTCTCCTCTTCTTCTTCATCATCATCATCATCTTCTTCTTCTTCTACTGCTTCGGGAATATCTGGCTGGGAAGCGGAGGCAACAGAAGAAGAAGAGGGCAGGCTCAGCTGGTCATCATAGTCATCGTCTTGGCCCTCAGCATAGTAAGAGGCTCCTCGGCGGGGATTTCTTTGTTGCTGCCTCTGCTTCTTCTCTCGCTTTCCCATTCTTGATTTCTTTCCGCCGCCGAATGCATACGATTTTGTATCAAACGAAGGAACTCATAGAATGGCAATAGCTTTGGTTGTCAGTCTTGTATTATACTACAGTGTACAGATTTTTTGTTCATCTAAACGGCAGCTCGTTTGTGCTCTTGAAAAATGAGGGTTTGTTTTCTTCTCGGCTGGGATTCTGGGAAGGACAAAAAAAAAAAAAAAAAAAACACCCTCATAGTCAACTCATTAACCAAACCATTATTAACTGATGTACCGTTTTAACCAAATTATCGAAAATAGGTTTAGCAGTATCGTTATAACCAATACCACTCTTACTCCTTATGCTGACTTAAGCATTGGATAATCTTTAACTCCGGCGAGAGATCTTCTCACATTGTTCTCATTTTTGCAGTCATCCACGAGGATCTCACCAACAACAATCCCTATTAGTCGGCCTTCAAAGAATAGGACCGCAACATGAAGAACTCAACCCATTGCTTGCACCAACAACAGTGAAGTACAAATACGTGATTCCCCATTTGGACGACATGTTGGATCAATTATCAAGCTGTAATGTCTTCTTCAAAATTGATCTCAAGAGCAAGTGTCACCAAATAAAAATTAGACATGGAGATAAGTGGAATATTGCATTCAAAATGTGTTTGGTTTTCAGTGTTGCCAAAACATATATTTTGGGTCGTAATGTTTAGATTTGAGTTAAAGGTTATGTTCATCCCCACCACAACAGCAGCTAGAGGGAGATTGTGTCTACCCTCTTCCTTTTTTGTTTGTTTTTCTTCTTCTTTTTTTCCCCACATGACAACCTTATTTAACATTGTACCTATTCCATTCGCCCACATTCTTCTAGCTTTTGTTGATGAAAATTGTAAAACATCAATTGATGTCGACATCATCAACAATATCATCTCACTACATGGTATAATGTCTAACTAATTTGATATGATCTGATATGCAATGACCTTTAAGTTAATTTTTATATCACTATAATCCCAATTATGTTTACAATAATTATTATACTAACTACTCAGTAATGCTAAAAACTGTATTTTTATATATTTTTATCTTATTGGGTTGACTTAGGTGTGCACATTAGTTTTTGGACCAGCTTTTGTTAAAAAGAATTCAAGGACAGATGGATATAACCAGTGACGAAGCCAAAAATTTACTATTGAAAGGGCCAAATTAAAATTATAATAAACGCAGTTTACAATAAAAAATAAATGTTTTCAACTGCAACTATTAGGTTTCCACAATTAGAGTTTCTGAATGATATTCTTTAACAACCCTTTAAGATTTGAAGTTTCGTCATTAAAATCCAACATTATACTACTTTTTGAAATGTCAAGTTCTTTTTCTTATGAATAAATAATTTTTAATTTTGACATTGTGATTCATGAACTTC
The DNA here is from genome assembly GCF_901000735.1 of Corylus avellana. NCBI lineage: Eukaryota > Viridiplantae > Streptophyta > Magnoliopsida > Fagales > Betulaceae > Corylus > Corylus avellana. Next base: position 5,298,932 of record NC_081550.1, read on the forward strand.
AATTTTTAAATTAAATTTAAATTACAATTACATGAGAAACAATCATTGATAAATAACAAATAAACAATCATAGAGACAAGTGCGCCCACACACACACACACACACATATATATATATATATAAGTAATCATGGAATAAATTATATACAATAAGAGTGTTTACTTTTTTGCTTTGATTATGAACACTACCCAGCTTCCTTTTTTTTTGTTTCAAACATATATCTTTTGAAATTTTCTACCAACTAATTTTATGTGAATCTTATAATATTCTTTAAGTAACAAATAGTGCTTGATAGGTGATGCAACCAAAATAATATATCATTTTTACCTTTACTAACCAGAAAAAAGAAGATGGTTACCAATAATTCAATAAAAGACTTCAAGAGTGAATAAAAAAGAAAAAAGAAAAAAAGACACTGATTTTCAAAAGACCAAGTGAGCCTCTCTTAATTTTTTATTTTTTTAAATGACAAATGTGTATAGGCAATTTTCAAAATTTTTCTTAATTATGTTAAAGAAAAAAAAAAGTTTGAAAAGCTTATGGGGTCCACAACTCCAACATGCCCTAATGTGGCTTGGCCACCCGATACTACCACAATAACATAATGAAATGGGGGTATGATGGAGGTGTAGTATATAATATATATATTTTTTTTATACCACATTAATTGCTTTGATACAAGAGTAAACTTTAAAGATTAATTTAAATTATATATATAAATTATTTTATTTTATTTTTATTTTTTATGTTCAATTTGTTTTAATTTTTCTCCAATTTTAGAACTTTAAAAACTAGCTTCCAAAGCAAAACTGAACTTGCCAATGTTATCCTCCCCACGAAATTCCACCCTTCCAAGTTTCCAAGCAAGAACCTTCCCTTCCCCACCCCTAGTCCCTAGACGCACAGGAGGTTCTCTTGACCATCCAATAGACTTTTGAAAGGGAAAGAAAAAAAAGAAAAAAAGAAAAAAAAAAAACAACGAACGCTTAACCAAAGACACCAACGTATCCCAATTCACAGACGCGTTACACAGAAGAAAATTCCTCTCTCCTTTTCCTTCAATCCAAATCAAGAACCGATCGCACAAACAAAATCCCTAGGGAAAATTAGTTCCGATCGCCTCAATTTCTAACCCAAAACCAAAGCTCACCGCCTCCAAAGCCACTTCCGATGAGCCTTTCAGAATTTTAGGGTTCATTTTTTTTCTTAAACAAAGATTTTTGCTGTTCTCTTTGGGCGATACCTGTTTGCTTATGCGATTTGTGGTGGGCGAAAGATGTACAGCAACTTCAAGGAGCAGGCGATAGAGTATGTGAAGCAGGCCGTGCAGGAAGACAATGCGGGGAACTACGCGAAGGCGTTCCCGCTGTACATGAACGCCTTGGAGTACTTCAAGACGCACCTCAAGTACGAGAAGAACCCTAAGATCAAGGAGGCCATCACACAGAAGTTCACCGAGTACCTGCGCCGGGCCGAGGAGATCCGGGCTGTGCTTGACGACGGCGGGCCTGGCCCGGCCTCCAACGGCGGCGAAGGGGCGGTGGTGGCCAGGCCCAAGACGAAGCCCAAGGACGGCGAGGGTGGGGGGGACGGAGAGGACCCCGAGCAGGCCAAGCTCAGGTCCGGCTTGAACTCCGCGATTGTGAGGGAGAAGCCCAACGTCAAGTGGAGCGACGTCGCGGGCCTTGAGATGGCCAAGCAGTCGCTCCAGGAGGCTGTCATACTGCCCGTCAAGTTTCCGCAGTTCTTTACCGGTTTGTTTCGATTCAAACACTATGCTAATGCCAATACAAATACTTTTGGTGAAATTGAAATTGTGGGATTTTATTTGTTGGGATAATGGGGAATGGTTAGGAGTTTGAAATTTGTGTGATTTATAATCACATGCATAGTTGGAGTTATTGGTTATGTACGTGTACTGATTCTTGTAGTTTGTGTTGTCTTTCGATTGCTATTGCTTGTGATTAAAGTTGGAAATTTGGTTTTGGAAGGCAGTGCTGGATGAAAATGTACTTAATTTAATTTTTTTTCGAAGTAAGAATTGAGCAGAGTTTTTCGTTTACTGATAGAATATTAGGGGGTCTTTTATCAACACCTGAAAGCAGTAATTTGCTTTTGTTTTATAGCTTTTTTTTTTTTTTTTTTTTGTAAGTAGATGTGATAAAGTATTTCAGTTTGAGCAAGGAAAATCTTTGTCATGATCAGGGACTTCCCGTCTTGTTATTTACTCTGAACTGATGGGGAGAATCAAGTCAGTGACTTTGATTACTAGTCTATTTTTATTCCTCATTTAACTGCTCCATCCATAGTACTACACCCTTGATCGTGAAATATTGATTACTTGTTGAACCCTGTGAATTGTGTGAAAGTCAGATTTATAATGTCAACAATTATAGGTCTTGCATATATATACTTGATTCATTTTCTGATGAAAAAAAAATTAATGTTTTCTAAAATTACTTGATTTACTTATCAAAAAAAAAAAAAAAATACTTGATTCATTTTCTAAAAAATTAATGTTTTTCCCACTTACTCTCTTTTAGGCAAGAGACGACCATGGAGGGCTTTTCTATTGTATGGGCCGCCTGGAACTGGAAAGTCATACTTGGCCAAGGCTGTTGCAACTGAAGCAGATTCTACCTTTTTCAGGTATAATATCCATCATCACAAAGTCAACAACTTAATTGTTTATTTGAAATGTCCACTTGTCTTGAATGTATGTAGAGGGTCTCTTGCTTGCATAAATATTATGTATCTTTTCCCTGTGCTATGGAGCATCTACTGATGCTGATGATCTTGCAGTTACCATTTTGATGACTTTGTGAACTGTCACAATTTCGTCACTCCCTATTTGATGTAATAAGTTAATGGCTTTGTCAATAGCTCCCTTGCATGTTAAGACCATCAATTTACTAGAATACAGGCTTCTCTCCTCTCTTTTGCTGAAAATTGAAGGCCATAGTGCATGAATCTACAGCATCTATTGATCCTTGATATTTCCCCATGCTATGTAAAAGGCATTTAGGTATCTGTATCTTTAATTTGAGTGCCATGAGTCTACAAGTTGCCTTAGAGCATCTCCAACAATACTAGCTAAAATAGCTAGAAAAAAAAAGCGCAAATTTCTATTTTAGCTACTGCCTTTTCTGTACACTCCAATAAATTCTCTATTCTACTCTTTATTTTATTTGAATATTACTTTTCCAAGTCTTCCCTCTCTCTCTCTCTCTCTCTCTATCCCTCTCACCGAAAGCTACCAGCCCCAATTTTACCCTACGCAGTAGTCTTGCCACTTCGACCCAGAAACCCCTAAAAAGTGGCCATGCTCGGAGCCACAACACCAGCTGCTCCAAAAGACCCTAGTCCCATCCATAAAAGTATGACAAGCATGAATGTAGCTTGGGTTTGTAATTTGAAGTGGGTTTGAGGCATATGTGTTAGTCTCGAATAGGCTTATTGATTTCTGGGAAGTGTAGGGAGATTGGCTTATCTGAGATGTTTTTTTTTTAAGGTGGGTTGATTTTGATTACTCGAAAACTTCACTTTTGGTGGCAACCTCATAGGTTATTGTTGGTCTGACTCTGAGGAAGGACTCGAAATCGACGTCGTCATCCAAGTTGTTTATGAGTGATGTGCAGTTCATGAGCATTTGTACAGCTTGAAGATGATATCGTCATCCAAATTTGAAAAATAAATAAATAAATTTGAGAGCTCGATTAGAATTATGTGAAGATTTCAAGCTTCGGAGCTCAACTTGTGTGAACTGGTTTTTCAGCCATGGGCTGGAGACCAGAATGCCTACGTTGCTGGAGAAGCAAAAAAAAAAAAAAAAAATCCTTTGTTGAGGGAGAGGGGGAGAGAAAGGGGAGAGAAAATAACAAAAAAATTCGGAAGTGTATGAAAGTTCACTATAGCAAAAATTTCATTTTGAAGCATCTGCTGGAGATGCTCTTAGTCTGTCAAAGTCGAGGCATCTCAAGTGATATGTGACATAAGTTTGAGTTCCCTGAGTTTCTTGTCCTATTCTGTCTATGATTTCCTTCCATATATATAATAAGCCTTTTAAAGGGAAAATTATTCTCCATTAAAGATTATGGCCTTTAAATTGGCGATGGCTAAGCCAATGAAGGGCTTATTATGATTCTGTCAGGTTCATTTCCAACCACACCCCCCCCCCCCCCAAAAAAAAAAAACACAGTAAAGAAAGAAGTGGGTTATGCTCTTACAGTTTAACCAAGAATAGCAGCTTGGGTTTCACAATGTTTTATGAGAATATCTCCTGCCAAATGATTTTAATTCTTTCTGGGAACCCTTAGAGTTGCCTTTCTCCTTTGTCAATTGATGGGCATATCATGTCAAATATTACTTCTTCTTTTTAAGATAATCAAATTATTATTAAAAGCATAAGACGCCCCCAAATACACGGGGAGTATACAAGAGAAGCCACCTAAATATTAGGGATAAAAAGAACAAAAAAGTCATGATAACAAATCACTAAAGAATAAACAAAAGCAGCTGTTCAAGGATACAAAGAATAGAAGAAAAAAGAAATCAACTCCTACAAATCCTCTCATGGTCCTCAAAACACCTATCATTTCTTTCTTTCCAAAGACACCACAAAAGGCACAAATGCACCATCTTTTAAACAACACTTTTGAGTGTTGCCTACAATTCACCAAGAAGCAAACAAATCAACAACCCAAATCGATTGAAGAAAACTTTCCATATGGCACAAGCAACCTCACAATGAAGGAGAAAATGGTTCATATAGACTCTATCCTTTTTGCACATAACACACCAATCAACCACAATGATGTGCTGCTTCCGAAGATTGTCTATGGTAAGGATCTTCCCTAGTGCCTTCGACCACAAAAAAAAAAAGGCCACCCTCATAGGAGCCTTAGTCCTCCAAACACTTCTCTACACGAACCAGAAGCCACATGAGAATCCATGACCCTGTAGAAGAATTTAACACCAAACAATCCTCTTTTAGAAGGAATCCATCACAACCTGTCTTCCCCTTCCCTTATCATTCTAACTAAATACAACAATCTGTAGAGCAAGGCAAAGACATCCACCTCCCAATCCTAAGCCGCTCTAGCAAGCTCACATTCCACCGAATGGCACTTCCAAAAAAATCCATGAGCACCCCGGTTGTAGCATCCTTTGCATGAGCAATACCAAATAAATTAGGAAATGCCTCCTTAAGGGCCATATCCCCACACCAACGATCATGCCAGAATCTAACCTTGGAACAATCCTCCATATAAAATCTGGTGTGACTATTGAACTTCCCCCAAGCCCTCCTAATGTTCTTCCATAAACCCACCCCATAAGCCCCATTAACCTCACTAGAACACCACCCTCCCCATAAACTTCCATATTTAGCAACCACCACTACTCTCCACCAAGCCTCTCTCTCAAGCTCACATCGCCACAATCATGTACCCAAGAGAGAAAGGTTGAACCTCAAAAGGTTCCTAGTCCCCAACCCTCCCTTAGAAATCGGCGTACACACCTTTGGCCAACTTACCAAATGATATTTGAATTCTTTGCCCATCCCACCCTGTAAGAAATCACGATGAATTTTCTCGATACGATTAGCAACACTCAAAGGGAGGGGAAAGAGGGACATGAAATATGTGGGTAAATTGGATAAGGTGCTTTGGGTAATCATCTCACCTTAGACAAATACAATTGTTTCCAACTTGCCAACTAATGTTCTATCTTCTCGATAACATCGTCCCAAAAATGCTTAGCTTTAAAGGATGCCCCCACAACCCAAAATCCAAGCCAACCCATACACATTAACAACATTTCCCGTCGGAACCAATTCTAACTTGGCTAAGTTTTTCTTCAAGACCGACATAGCTTCAAATAATAAAAACAAGCACCGTAAAATGCACAGATGATTTGGGTTAGCCCTACAGAAAATCAAAAGGTCATCTGCAAACAAGAGATGAGAAATATCAACCCCTATCCCCACAGAGAATCCAAACAACAAACCACCACTCACAGCAGCTGAATAATCATGTCAACTATTATTGATATACGTGTGTTTATATGCATGTATACAAACATACAGGTATCCCTCATGTTCATCTTTGTGCATGTATTTGTCTGTGGCTTTCTTATTTCTTGCATTTCAATGCAGATTTTTCTTCCTTTTGCCCATATTTGTAGTGATTTTTGTTTGTTTTTGGAATGGCATAAATAGTTTGCATGTGTTACCAATTGTTTTTAATTTTTTTAACCCTATAGTGTTTCTTCATCGGACCTGGTCTCTAAGTGGATGGGTGAAAGTGAAAAGTTAGTTTCAAACCTTTTCCAAATGGCTCGTGAAAGTGCTCCTTCCATCATCTTCGTTGATGAAATAGATTCATTATGTGGTCAGCGTGGTGAAGGCAATGAGAGTGAAGCTTCTAGGCGTATCAAGACTGAACTTCTTGTGCAGATGCAGGTAGTCATTTGTATGGTTGGAAGAACTTCAAATTTCTGTTGCCTAAATTTTCCTTTTTAATTTATATTATCTACTTTATCTATGAATATTTTCCAGTTCTCTTGTATCACTTTTAGTGATAGTTCGATTACTTATCAAGAAAGAAGAAATAATATCTTAAAATCTTGGACATATAGTTAGAGAGCCCGTTTGAGGCAATATAAGTATAAAATGGTCAACCACTTATCACAATGTCAATTCTTATTAATAATTTTTTGTCATCAAATTGGTTTTTAACCTAGTGTAATGTTGTAAAGATGATGAGTTACAATTTACAGTAGTGTAGCTCATAAATTGGTGTAGTCTTTGCATAAACTTTTATATGATGTTCTTGATCAGTGCTTATAGGTTTTAACCATTTCACCTCATCTGGTTTCGAGCATTTTCAAACACTGGCTCATAATGTCTGTTAAGTTAACCCCATTGAATTTTTGTGGTGGTGGTTGTTGTTTTAATTTGGAAACTGCAGACCGTGAGTCCCTTCACCAAGCCTTGGTTGTTGAAAGCCTGGTCGCTACCATGATCTCTTGAGCCAAGTTAATTCTTGCATTCAAGCCAAACCATTCCTCTATGATATTGCTAAAGGATTATGGTACTTATTATTGAGGTTTTGCAATGTATACTGCTAATTAAGTTTGGTTGCGATAGGTAGATGTATAATAGCATTTTGGTGCCCCTGATTAAGAGAGAACTTAATGTAGAAAATTTCATGAACTACCATAACAAATTGTCAAGCCATGCAATAAATCTCCCTGGATAGGTTGATAAATTCTTTCAATATATTCAATCTTAATTTGACTGGATCTTTTTTTTTTTTTCCTTACATTTTAGGGTGTAGGACACAATGATGAGAAAGTTCTCGTTCTTGCAGCTACAAATACCCCCTATGCTCTAGACCAGGTAAAGGGAAACATGATAAGTTTGTTTTTGTAATTTTGTCTTGAACCAGCAGAACTATTATTTAGATTGTTGCTAAGCAGTACTAATTGCAGGCTATCCGACGGCGTTTTGACAAACGCATATACATTCCTCTACCAGATTTGAAGGCACGGCAGCATATGTTCAAAGTAAAAGACACCAGCAGAACTTTTTTTTTTTTTTTTTGCTTTAGTAAAATAAGAGAAGAAAAGGGCATCTGGTTACATGAGCATCATTTTCATGTAGAAGAACCTTGACGATTGTTTGTTTGGTTTGTTTTACCCTAACAGGTGCATCTAGGGGATACTCCTCACAATTTAACTGAAAGTGATTTTGAAAATTTGGCTAGCAGGACAGAAGGTTTTTCAGGTTCAGATGTTGCTGTTTGTGTAAGTGTGATACAGATATGAGATGCTTGATGTTATTTAAAAAAAAAATTTATTCCAGGTTGTCCTTAATTTTATGAATGATTTAAGGGAGGGTCAATTGGAAATAGCTTACTGTGGTGCCCCTTTCGTTTTTTCTCGACGTTGGCAGGTTAAGGATGTCCTGTTTGAACCTGTTCGTAAAACACAAGATGCAATGTTCTTTGTTAAGACTTCTAATAATATGTGGATGCCATGCGGACCAAAACAGCCAGGTGCTGTCCAAATTTCCATGCAGGAGCTGGCAGCACAAGGACTTGCTTCACAGGTATTGGCAGATAGTTTAGATATGAATAACTGCTGTTTTACCTTTTTCCCTGCTCTCTGTTAAGTTTATGGTGGTCTCTGTATCATTTGGATGCACACAAGAGTCTCATGTTGAATGCATCTTTAGGATGATAGTCAAATTAATAAATTAGATCACCTGTCAAGCACAAAATCACTCTATCCAGAACCAATTTGTGATTGAATTGACTTCAAATTCTATTCAATTCATTGGGACGAAATTGATTACTATTCAAATTCAGAATTCAACACATTAATTAAATGAATGAAATTGTTTTTGCTATTCAATTCATTTGTTTGGACTAGACATAAATAGAATTATTATGCATTTGATGTGTGAATTAATTGGGTTTATTTTGGGATTTGGTATAAAGGGGTCTTAAGTGAATTGAAATGAATTGGAAATCAAAGAAAGTTTGATGCGATGTAGTCCTTGTCCCACAGGAATTATAATTTAAATCAATTCATGTATTTTAGTTGGGATTCCAAACACATGGATTCAAATTCAATTCATTTTTGTTCCAAACGCATGAATGGTGTGAATGAATATCATTTCAATTCAGTCTGGCCAAATTCATGGGCATTAGTTAACTAAAAGAAATGTCAAATGTTCTTAGAATACATGCAGAAATTTTTTGAATAACTCCAGTTTCTTATGATGCATATTTATCTACAAAGTTAATCATATTGTTGTTGATGATGAACACCCATGCAGATCCTTCCACCCCCTATCTCAAAAACAGATTTTGACAAGGTGATTGCAAGGCAGAGGCCTACAGTGAGTAAAACTGACCTTGAAGTTCATGAGAGATTCACAAAGGAGTTTGGAGAGGAGGGTTGAGGAATTTGATAAAAAATTTCGCGCCATTGATCCACACTAGTTGTGAGTTACATTGGTATGATTTGTATTTTATTTATCAGTGCTGGATCCAGTGAATTATATCCTTTTTCTTATGCTTCTTTACGTGGGGAAGGTGACTTGACTTCCCCTTTTCTGTATTCAGATGTTAATACTGAGGTTTATGAAATTGCTTGTTCCAAATTGTGTAAAGAACAGTTTCAGAATTATGGCTGTAGAATGTTGAACATGATCATGTGCATGTGATGATTTAAGAGTGCAAGGGCTAGGGCTGGTGAAAATCAGGGATTTATGGACTATCCGATCTGTTTTTACAGCCTCTACCCCCATTACGGATTGACCCCAATGTTTTATTAAAGAGGTGCTATTATTTCATCTCTCATCCATCTCTTTTCTAAGTTCTCCTGAATCCTATTCCTACATACATATTCAACAGTTAATTTTTTTAAAAAAATATGGACGAAGATGGATGGGAGATGAAAAAATAACATTTCTCTTTATTAAACACAACAAAATCTCATTTCTATCGTAATTCATATTATCAATTGGATCAATAATTAAGCCAAACACCACAGATTAAATTATCAAAATCCAGATAATAAGCAAGAAAATAAAGCGAGGTTAATACAAGAATTTTGGTAACAAAGTAGAAACTTTTGAATGACTCTTGAAAAGAAAAATCAGCTCGGGGGCCAATAAACCCCAAGGATAGAAATATTTTTCAAACCAGTTTGTAACTCTGGGAAATGACTCATTTGCCTCCCATAGCCAGTGGCTTTAGAATCTTCTTCTTAATGAACAATCACGCCTCACTCTTTGTATAAAATTGTGTATACAAAGGTATTTATAAGTGGAAGAAGTCTAGCAAATTAAAACATTATTTGCGGCCACTTCGTTCAATCCAACTCAGGACCGTATCTGTTCGATCGTGGCTACAGCTTGGTTGACATTAGTGCAATCCTCCTAATTGATGTTGCTGCTGCAAACGCCACTCCAAGGAAGCTTACTTACAAACTGTTTCAAAAATCACCATTCTTGGCGCGCATACCAAGAAGCATTGGACCAGGCTGATCATTGTATTTAGTTTCTTTCTATTAATGTAATTTTATCGTACCTATATGAAAAAAAAAAAAAAGAAAAAAAAAAAAGAAGGGTCACCTTCACACCTTAGGTTCTCCGCTAGGCTTAAAAAACTCAATGATATGATGATAAAGGAAGACAGAGTCTTAGCCGGTTCTTAATAAACAATGGCAAGATTGTTCTTCATTAATTGACCAATATATATTTATGTAATGATTTGTTTGTATTTTAATTTATGGATTCTGCAGAAGCCACATTTTGCAATGACAATGCTACAGTAAGCATATTCTTTATACTCTCTAGCATCATCCAATAGCTTACTTCCAATTTCTGCAGAAAATGTTCTTCTCTTTTATATACATCCTCATTACATTTGAAACTTTCATTTCTCAAACACAATATGAGCCGCCGGCCAGAAGAATTCCTCTGAGTAATCTGAGCTTATATGAAAACTTTAACTTACACATCAAGTTAGCCGGCAATATGCATTTAGAATTTGTATATAAAGGGAATGAATGCTTTTTTACAAATCACTTCTTTCAGCTACTACAATCTTTCTCTTAATTTTTCAGTATATAATTTTTTTTTTTTTCTCAATATCATGATGAGTCCCGTTAAAGTTCTCACTCTTCTGTTCTTAATAAGATATGCTTTCGTGCATGCTATCGCTTCCAGTACAAAGGTAAGGTGAGAGGGAATTATCCAACAATGTTAACGTGTCACTTCAAATCAACCATTGGATCTCTTTTCAACGGTCAGTTGGAAGTGCCACGTCAGCCTTGTTGGATAAAATTATAGTATTTAAGCATTTTTCATGCAACTTATACATTACGATCCTAAATGTCTCACGTGGTTTAAATACAATTTTAACCACGTGTATAGAAGTTCTTGGGCACTCTCTTCTTGCAAATTGATTTGCAAGGGTGAGGTTTACCCTAAATTTATATCATACATCTTGAAACTCATACTTTCTTTTTCTTTTTAACAAAAGGAAAATGAGAAGTTTTTTTTGGTTAAGATTATGAATATTAGACGGGCAAAGCTACCTCTGTTAATATCCTAGAAAACATGTGTCTTAAACTCCTCACCCAAGAGAGAGAGAAGAAAAAAAAAATGAAAAGAAGAGGTATAGCATGGGAAAACCATGAAATCCAATAATGAGATGTGTCCTTTTATTCAAATTAAAGTGCTGTCACTGATCCCTCTTTTCCCAATTCAATTAGAAAGAAAAAAAAAATTGTTGGCATTGTTACATGCATAAAGATCTTTTATATAACTAATTCAGGTTTTCTTTCTCTTCCTGTGTGTGATTTGCAGCATTACATAGTGTACATGGGGGAGCACTCCCACCCGAATTCGGAATCTGTGGTTAGAGCCAACCATGAAATGCTTGCTTCAGTTACTGGGTAAGCATTCATATTCGGTTCAACAAATATTTAGATAAAACTTAACTAAAATACACATTTTTTTTTTCTACTTTAGCTACCATTTTTTTCAAAGTACTTATATATCTGGCTTAACTATTCACTTTCATTATTCTATTTAAAATATTATTTCTTTATCTATTTTCACTTAATTCAAAGAGGAAAGAGAATCAGATTTTCTTTTTACTTCTTCTTTATTTTTTATTTTAAAAAAAAAAATTTATGTATTGAAATTTAGTTAGTCAAATCTTTAGCCAAAGTAGCTAGTTGGATGTAAAACTTTTTTTTACAGAACTAATCAAAATAACCTTTTAGCTATTTTGGCTAGCCCGATGTGAGTCCTCGATTCTAAACAACTATGTGCAGCAAAATGCTATTTCAGTGGTCTTGTACTTCCTGCTAGATAGAATCTTGCTAAAAGTAAATAATTTCTCAGGTTTGATGGAGCACAACAAGCGGCAGTTCACCATTACAGTAAAAGCTTCAGAGGCTTCTCAGCAATGCTTACACCAGAGCAAGCACAGCAACTCACAGGTACCTGAAAATGATCTTCTGAAATTCATATTAGTAAGAAGAAGAAGAGCCTGTTAGAGGGTAGAAAATGGAAAACCAAATAAACAATCTAACAAATTTTTAATCAATTATATGATTTTTTTTTTTTTTTTGGAAAAAAACAAAATATTATATGATCCAACTCCACTTTTTCTTCTGCTGCAGAGCATGATTCGGTTGTTTCTGTGTTTGAGAGCAAGATGAATAGGCTCCAAACAACACATTCATGGGAATTTCTAGGAATAGATTCTATTCACCAATATAATCACATGCCAACAGACTCAAATTCAAATATCATTGTTGGTGTCATTGACACGGGTAAATACTCCCATATCTTAATTTCTCATCGAATTCTCTTTTTATTCCATTGCCAACATATCATATCATTTAAATTGTATTGTGCAGGAATTTGGCCTGAATCAAATAGCTTCAATGATCAAGGATTGGGTCCTGTGCCCAAGAAATTCAAGGGAGAATGTGTTACTGGTGAACGTTTTACATTGGCCAACTGCAACAGGTACCAAAATTTTTGAACATTAAACAACCCATTCCCATGATCAACACACCATTCTTCCTGAGCTATGAAACAATCATATCTCCATTGAATATGTGGTAGATCCATACAGCCAAATTGCCAAGGGAATACCATGAGGCTAACAATTTCATTTGGGTTGGAATTTTCAGGAAGATTATAGGTGCCCGGTTCTATTTGAAAGGGTTTGAAGCAGAGACTGGGCCTCTTGAATCTTTTAACGCCTTCCCTTTGTTCCGGTCAGCTCGAGATAGTGATGGGCATGGAACCCACACTGCCTCAACAATAGCCGGATCAGTGGTAGCTAATGTCAGCTTGTTTGGTATGGCCAGAGGCACTGCAAGAGGCGGTGCTCCAAGTGCCAGGCTTGCCATCTACAAGGCTTGTTGGTTTGACATGTGCAGCGATGCAGACGTTCTTTCTGCCATGGATGACTCGATTAGTGATGGTGTTGATATCCTTTCTCTTTCCCTTGGCCCTTCTCCTCCCCAGCCTGCTTACTTTCAAAATGCAATCTCGATTGGAGCTTTCCATGCATTCCGAAGAGGGATTCTAGTTTCTACTTCAGCTGGAAACTCAGCTTTCCCAGGTACTGCAACCAATGTTGCTACTTGGATTCTTACTGTTGCTGCAAGCACAATAGACAGGGAATTCAATTCAAACATTTATCTAGGAAATTTGAAAGTTTTAAAGGTAAATTTGGCATATTCCATTACATGCGGTTCACAAAAGAAGTTATATGGGTCAGTTTTTTATTTAAGATGGAAATTTTGCCATTTCAGGGTTTCTCTCTAAACCCAATCAAGATGGAAACCTCTTATGGTTTGATAGCTGGGAGTTCTGCAGCCGCCCCTGGAGTTACAGCAAAGAATGCTAGGTATCCTCTGTATTTGAGGGGAAAATAGCAGCCCTAATTAATACATGATTTGGTTTCTACCCCAGCTATGGTCAATATGTTAATCACAATTTAGTTCCATTTTATGCAAATTCGAATTAAAACATAATCACAGTCTAACCAGAATTTTTATTTTCTTCCTCAATTATATGTAATTTCTTTAGTATGTTTGAAGCAATTTAATCTAGTATTACTTGATACACAAATTTTATGTAAACAACTTTGCTTCTATTTGTTACCTACAAAAAGATGCTACTAATGTTCATGCTGGATGAATTATTTTTTAAACATTATTCTCCTAATCTTCAAAAAATTCATCCTTATAACCACATTTTAGTAATTTTAGCATTTTCTATATTTTCCAAGTACCTATCAGAAATGTTAGATTATTCAGAAACCCCGGTGATGAATATATATAATTTAATTGACTTGGGGATACAATGCCTGAATCTATGATGCTCAACCCGACCTAAGACCTCTAAACTGCCATCATTGATCTATTTCTTTAAAATGCTTTTTTCTTTCTTCTTTTTCCTTTCTGTATCAGCTTTTGCAAGAACAATACACTAGACCCAACCATGGTTAAGGGGAAAATCGTGGTGTGCACAACTGAAACCTTTCTTGATAATCGAGGAGAAAAAAGCATATTTTTAAGACAAGCTGGTGCTGTTGGAATGATACTTGTCGATCCACCTGTCAAAGATGTTGGCTTTCAGTTCGTCATCCCAGGCACTTTAATTGGTCAAGAAGAAGCAGAAGAACTTCAAGCATATATGATCACAGAAAAGTGAGTTTTTCAAGCTTTATAAGAACTTATCCATGGAAGAAAAGAGAGCTCCAAAATGAATGAAATTGAAAATTAATTATTCATGGATTCATGGGTAAAAAAAAAAATCAGTGGTTTGAGTTGATTTCTGCTATTGTAGAAATCCAGTTGGTAGAATCGTTCCAACTACAACAGTTTTGAACACTAAACCTGCACCAGAAGTGGCAGTGTTTTCTTCCATGCGACCAAATATTATAACTCCAGATATTATTAAGGTATGTTTATTTAGTTTTAATTGATGCTTGCATATTTCATCAAATACTCCAAAAAACAAAAGATTATGTTAGCATGGTGGGAAAAAGGGATATGATTCATGCAACGAATTGAGGATAAGCAGCATAAAGGGAAAAGTTAACCTCATAAAGTCTTACACAAAGTGCATATTCCTGTTGCAGCCAGATATCACAGGACCTGGGGTGAATATTTTGGCAGCATGGTCTCCAGTGGCGACTACAGCTACAGCTGAGCGATCTGTCAATTATAACATAATATCTGGCACCTCAATGTCTTGCCCAGATGTTTCTGCAGTTGCAGCAATTTTGAAATCTTATCAACCTTCATGGAGTCCAGCGGCCATAAAGTCTGCAATAATGACAACAGGTAAGTTGTTTCTAAACAATAATGTCAGAAAATTACAAACTAATGTTTCTGATTGTCCAAATTTATGGTTTCACAGCAATGATCCTAGATAATACTCGACACAGCATAGGAAGGGATCCAAATGGCACTCTGACTACGCCTTTTGACTATGGATCTGGACACGTTAACCCAACTGCAGCACTCAATCCTGGACTTATATATGATTTTAATTCCCATGACATCATCAATTTTCTCTGCAGTACTGGCGCAAGCCCCGCACAATTGAAAAACCTTACAGGGGAACTAGTAAACTGCGGGAACCCTCCTATACCCTTCTACGATTTTAATTACCCTTCAATTGGTGTTGCCAACATGAATGGAAGTTTATCAGTTTATCGAACAGTCACTTATTATGGTAAAGATCCAACGACATATGTTGCATCCATTGATCAGCCAACAGGTGTTATAGTTAAAGTTACACCCGCTAACCTCAGGTTTACAAAAACTGGGGAGAAGATGTCTTTCAGGGTTGCTTTCATCCCCTTCAAGAACAGCAATGGGAGCTTTGTGTTTGGGGCCTTGACATGGAGCAATGGTATCCATAGGGTCAGGAGTCCTATTGGTCTCAACGTGGTTTCCGTTTAGGAACAAGATATTAGTTACACATGTTTGTCAGATTTTGGGTTTAAAAGTATGCATTTGTTTTAACCATTATCCCATCCATTGCTCTAAACCAAATCTATAAGAGGTAGAAATAAATGCAAGATATGACATCCATAAGTACAACATGATCCTATGCCTAATATTTTGCCTTTTGGTTGTGAAGTATTGCTTCAGCAATTCCTAGACGTTAAATGACATGAAGAGATTTAGTTCTGTTGTGTAATGTAACAAGAAAATACCAATTCATTAAGGTATGATTACATATGAGAACATCTTGTGAAGACATATTTTATTCGGAGAAAAAAAGAAGAGGCAACTTGTAAAGCAATTGGCATGGAAGTATAAAATTCTCTTAAACAAGATTTTATGAGGAAGTTAGAAATCTACCCTAAACAATATGAGAAAGACCATCAAGTTCATAAATCACTGCACAAAATCTACCCTAAACAATATGTCAATTACTTTACCTGGTAAGCTAAACCATAACATTGCCAACATAAATTTGAAGCGCATAGACATTATGTGCCTCCTTTGCCTAGGAGTTATCTTTGGCATGAGATAATTTCAGAAAACTTCATCTAAAACCCATTTCCCCAAGAGAGTGTCACCAATAGTCCCCACAAGTGCATAGACCTCCTTTAAAGTGATGGAATCGGTTTGAGTCCCTCACAACAATATCTCTGGCTTCAAGCATTGATATTAACTTAATAACAGTGTGACAATCTCCACAGACCCTAAGGTTCTTCACAATCTGTATAGGAGTTCCTGGAGGTGTAGATATCAACCCAAAAGCAATGGCCAGCCTCTCACTGTGCTGAGAAAGGATGGTTTCTTTGTGTTCTTCTTCAACATCATGAAGCACATAATTTGTATCAGGCTGATAACCCGCATCCTTCAATGCGATACGTAACTCTTCAAGTTTAGCATAAATACGATCTGACAGGGGATGTGAAAGATCACCGGCCAAAAATGAGTAGGTCTTATTCTTAACCTCAATCCAGCTGTACCCAGCTTCCTTTTTTACATTTCTCTGATCCATCAACTTCCTCACCTTAGCTCTTTCTTGCCAATTTCCTGTTGCAGCATAAATATTGGATAGTAAGACATACGCAGCTGAGTCTTGAGGCTGAAGTGAAATGAGCTTCTCTGCTGCATGTTTTCCCAGCTCTAAATTGCGGTGAACACGGCAAGCAGCCAAGACTGTCCGCCACACAGTTGAACCTGCAGGGAATGGCATCTGATTTACAATATCCATGGCCTTTTCAAGAAGTCCTGCACGGCTATATAGATCAACCATGCAAGAATAATGCTCCATTGTTGGATCAATGTGGTGATCTTTGACCATCATGTTGAAGTATCTTTGACCTTCATCCACTAAACCAGCATGAGTACATGCAGAAATGACTCCAATGAATGTTATATCATCCATTTCCAAGTCTCTTCTTCTCATTTCCTCAAATACCTGAAGAGCCTTCTCCCCATGACCATGTTGTGCATATCCAGAGATCATTGAGTTCCATGAAACTAAGTCTCTTTGACCTTGCCTCTTGAAAACTTCATTTGCACTCTCAATATTTCCTTTCTTGGCATACATGGTAACAAGAGCACTACTTATGCATAAAGCATTAGCTAATCCTGATTTGATTGAACACGCATGAAATTGTTTTCCTTGCTCTACAGCTGCTGTAGGTGCAGCACAGGCATCAATGACACTACAAAAGGTAAACTCATTTGGTTTGACCCCTTCTTTTGCCAACTGGAGAAAAATTTTAACAGCCCCCTCAGTGTCTCCTCTTTGAGCATATCCCGCTACCATTGCAGACCATGCCACGATGTCCTTCTCATCAATTAATTCAAATACTTTTGCAGCTTCATCAACATAGCCTATCTTAATGTAAGCATCTAGAAGTGCAGTTCCTACTGAAGGTGATTTCTCGTAATCAGTTTTAATGACTTGTGCATGTACTTGGAAGATAGAAATAGCAGGTTGAGCTGTAAGGATGGTAGAATAAGTGAAATGGTTTGGTCTAACACCTTCCCGGTTCATTTTGCAGAATAAATTCACTGCTTGCGTTCTTCCACCATTCTGTATGTACCCACTGATCATGGCCGTCCAAGACACAACATTCTGGAATCCATGCATCATAGAGAACAGTTGAAACGCATCATCCATAACATTGCACTTACTGTAAGCTACCATAAGCGCCGTTCTAATATTGTGCTCAAATCCATACCCATTTTTCAGAACCCGACAATGAAGCTGTCTTGTAAAACCCAGTTCTTTAAGGTTAGCACATAGCTTGATCACAGTAGCAAATATCACCTGGGTAAGCCTTAAACCCACAAGCCTCATTTGATAAAACATTTCAAGAGCTTCCAAGTTGCACCCATTTGTCAGATAACCTGCAACCATCCCATTCCAAGAAACCTCATCCCTGTTCTCCATACTATCAAACACAGCTCTAGCATCTCCGACTATCCCCGACTTTGAATACATACTAATTAAAGAATTACACACGAACATGGTAGACTCAAAACCATTCTTTATAACACTTGCATGAAGTTGAATTCCCGTCTCAACCATACCATCATCTGCCAAAGCTCCAAAAACAGTCTTAAAAGTATATGGGTTAGGCTTAATACCCTCAACCTGCATCCGAAAGAACAATTCTAAGGCCTGAACGCTCAACCCGTTCCTTGCATAACCAGCGAGCAACGAAGTCCACGACACCACATTTCTCTCACCCATCTCATCAAAAACTCTCCTTCCATCTCCAACATTCACGGTTTTCATGTACATATCAACAAGAGCAGTCCCAACACTAACATCCTCCACAAACCCAGATCTTATACATTGGCAATGCACCTGTCTGCCCACGTTTTGTTCAAACAAGCATCCGCAGACCTTCAACACACACGACAGGGTCGACCCTTCAACAGGTAAACCTGAATGATTAAGTCCCACAAAGAGATGGAGAGCCTCTTGGTTACGGTCAGCGCGAGAATACTCGAAAAGCAAGTGATTATATTGCGAAAGGTCTTCCTGGGTACTTTTGTCGAGCAGGTGGCGTGCATGGCGAACGCTGCCTGAGCCACACTCTACAGGTGGAGTTTTGGGGTCAAAGGCAATGGCAGCATGTGATTGCGACGGAGGATTGGTGTGGTATGTGAAATGGTAGAGCTTGAGAGCGTCCAGTGTTCGCTTTGTCCGAGACTTTGTGAGCGTCCTTAAAGAGGGACACAGACTCATGCTCTCTTTGGCAGTTAGCGCAGAGGAACCAGTTCACAGTGGGTGTCCGAAACGCTTTGAATTACACGAGTGGTACTTCACGTGTTGAGGTGCCATTGACAATCGAGAGAGAGAGAGAGAGAGAGAGTTCTCAGAAGCTCTAGTGTCGAGCTCTCAGGGTTCGACAAATGCCGCCCGGATAAAGTGCATTTGTATCCCGAACGTAATATTCAGAACAAAAATAATTGCTAAGTCGAAAACGTTTTTTATAAAGGCGACATGACGCCACGAAAAACTCAATGAAATTTTATAAAACCATACATTATTAGATCAATTATTTGTAAAAAATAAATCAATCATAGACGAATAAGAAGAAAAAAAAATGCAGATAAAATGTAGCTATTCATTTTTTTTACAGTATTTTATACTACTATTGATAATTTTTTTTTTCTTCTTTTTGACTAATTATATTTCATTCATTCAATAAGAATAATGCTATTTAGGGTGCTTTGGCATTGTGATTTCATAAACAAAAAATGAGATTTTAAACCGATCACAAAAAATAATTTGTTTGGGATTGTGCTATTAAAAAATTGGGATTTAAAAATGTAGAAAATTTGTGTTTTTAAATTGCGGGTAAGAAAATGTTTTCTTAAAAATGCAAAATTTTTAAGGTTAAATTGCCAAACTGTGATTTTGCCAAACGCTTAGTTGCGTTTTTAAAAATCACATTTTCACATCGCTATTTTTGAATTTCAAACCCAAATAAACCCGGACAAAGTTTTCTTCCAGTCTATAAAAATGACATGTCATTTAAACATGTGAGATACACATGTTTTTTAATAATAGGGACAAAGTTAGAATAAATAATATTAAAAACTCATGTGCATCTCACATGTTATTAAAAGAAATGATACATGTTATTTTTATAAACTGGGTTGAAAGAAGTTCCTCCAACCCAATTTTGAAGAAAACTCTATCCAACAAACCCTTAATAGACTTATATATATATATATATATATATATATATATATACTATTATCTCTTAATAGTATATATAGTCTCGGGCCACCATCAAGGTGTCCGGGTGTGGCTTAGGGGTGGTATAGCAACCACCCCTAAATATATATTTTTTAATTTTCTTGATTTTTAAATTTTTGTATTAGTATACTATCATATCTTAATAGTATATATAGTCTTAGGCCACCCTCAAGGTGTCTGGGGTGGTGGAGTCACCCCTGAGACTCTTAGGGGTGGTCCGGTCACCACTACTAAATATATTTTTTTTTATTTGTTTATTTTTTAATTTTCTTGGTTTTTTAATTTTTTTTATTAGTTAGGTAGAAAAATATTGAGTAAAGTTAAAAAATTTTGAGTTGAGTTGAGTTAGTGATTTCAAATCAACCTGAAAAAAGTGAGAAAAAAAAAATTGAGATAAGTTGGGAAGAATTTCCTTCCCAAACAAGCCACCATTATCCTTTTCACTAAAAATAAAAATAAAATTAAAAAAAAAATCCCTTTTTGACCTAATTGCGACAATTCTATCCTTAACTTTTTGCTTAATTATGTTTTGTTTTTTTGGTTTTGTTTTGTTTTTTTGTGTATGTGTGTGTTAAGAAATCTGTTGCGAGTTTGCTTAGACTCGCGTTTGTAGGTGCCCTCATACCAAAAGGCCAAGCTTTCGAAACTTATCGGTCCTTTTCATTCTGTTAACTTCTCTTTAACTCCAGTCGGCACTGATTCCCCTCTTTACCTTTTTCTTTATTAAATTAAAAAATTTTCCATTTGAAGTCTTTTTTTCGTATCTAAGACCCGCGATCTTCTAGGAGATTTGACCGTTAAAATAGAAGCTATTTCTTGATCTCCCCCCAACCCAGTCACTTTGTAGTTTGTAGGGTTTTGGTCCTTTAGGTCCAAACCTAGGGTTTTGCTTTCTCTAAGAATTAAAAAGAGTTCTTCTTGTTATTCAAATTTAGGGTTTTTCTCGCTTCCAAAACTCTGAATTTGCATAACCTTTTGCTGGCTTTTCAAGAAACAAGGTCAAAGACTCTGTCTTTGTGGGGTTTGGGTTCTCCTACACATCTGAGGTTTTTCCAATATAGCTTCTTTTGGCTTTCTTTGGGTCTAAAATTATAAATTTAGTACCTTCTGATGGTCTCTCTTAGTTTTTGATTGCTGGGTTCTCTTCAATTCACTGAATTGAGGGCTTTTTTTTTTTTTTTTTTTTTTTGTTGCAAAGCTGCGAATTTGCCAGAACTATAGTGCAAAAGCCTGTATTGATTTTTGTATCAGGAAGCAGAGATGATTGCAGAGAAACCCAGTTGGATTAGACATGAGGGGATGCAAATTTTCTCCATTGATGTTCAACCTGGGGGGCTTAGGTTCGCTACCGGTGGGGGTGACCATAAGGTATGGCTTTTATCTTATCCTATTCTCGTCTGTTTGGTTGCTAATAAAATTCAGTAAATAGGGAATACTATGAAATTTAAATTTTGGGTTCTTCGTTGTCGGGGCAACAAATATATCTACTTGAGTGAGCACAAAAGTCATCTCGTTTATATAACCTTTCGCTTTTTTCACGTTTCTTTGGTTGCCGAGATAATTGCTCGAAGTTCTTGCTACTTTGAATGCTTGGAAAATTTAAGAAGACAAGAGACATTTACACTTTGAGTTTCACATTGTTTGTTATTTGGGACCAAAACATACTAGAACTGTCCAATACAGCTATTTGGCCTAGCTGGTGGATTCTTTTACGTATTTCATGCTTTGTTTGGTTGCTGAGGAATTTGGGTTAGGAAAAACGATATTTGGCCTAGCCTACTTCCTTGTTGCGTCATGCGATTTCCTTATTACTTCGAAAACCTTTCATTTTATTTGTTCTGTGACTTCTACCCTTTTTGTACTCGCGTGACTTCTAGTATGGTCCCTCCTAGCCACCCTCCTGCCCCTCAGCGCCACCTTCCTCCGCTTGTTGTCCGCAATCTCCCTATCATGTTGTAACCTCCCCCCTCTCCCCCACAGAAAAAACCAAATAACCCCTTACAATTTCCCCCATCCCCCTGCATTGCAGCCCAGCCTGCAAACAACTTCCTCCTCCCCTGTGTCTCCTTCTGCTTCCTCCTTTCCCTTTACTATGCAGGGCCCCCACCCAGATCAAACCTCCACCCTTTCTAGTTCTAGTGGGAAAATATTTTTTGTACTGCCAATGAGCTTTAGCTCAAATGGTACTCTTCCTCACTTTGTAGCAAGGTGGAGGGCGAGGTCATGGGTTCATGTCCCATGGAGTTCGAGTGTAACTTACCAATAAAAAAAAAATCCTACCAAACAAACAACGGAAAAGATTTTCAATTTCATTCTAAGTCTGAACTAGATAATGGCAAATCAGTGATTTTCTTTGAAATGTTTTCAACCAAAAAATATTTTCCCTCAAATGAGATAACATGTAATAATAATAAGTGCTTCCAGAATGGACCTTCATTGACATCACTATAATTTATACAATTAATAACTCGGAGTTTGCTTTTAGTGGGAACGATTGACAATTTTCATAAATTCAATCAATTCTTCATATATGCTTGTTAGACAAGACTCAACTAAGGGGCTGACTGGATGTTTCCCATTCTGTCTTATCTGCATATCATTCTCAATGTGGTACAAAGTAAGTTGGGTGTTGTGGTTTTAGCAATGCAATATGTAAAGAAAAATTGCTGGTTAGAGATGCCTTTCATGCCCCTTTTTTTTTTTGTGGGGGTGGGGGGGAGAGGTTGGGAATGTAGTGGGGGAGGGTGCTAACTAACTTTGGAACTTACCACTCGGCATGTTTTGGTCTAGAATCCTCCTCTAGCAATGTTTCCATAGATATTCAATGAATCAATGCTGTAAATACAGGTGTCGATTTGTATTGCGGTTTTAGCTTTATGCAATAAATACTCTCTCGCTCTCGCTCTCTCTCTTTCTCCCCTCACCCAAACCCCACTATGGTGACTAGAGGTGCTATTAGATCGATAAATGTTAAATATACATGTTTTCAATAATACAATCATTAAGTAAACTTATTACCCGTCTTGTTCTTGAATTGGACAAAAGAGTATTAAAAGAATGTGATTATTAGCGTAAAATGTTATTTGTATGTGTAATTATACAGGCATGTCATTTTGCATTCTTTTTGGTTTGCAACCAGTGTCCTTTGTTATATTAGAAAATTGGGTAAGCCTCTATGCATAACTATAGAAGGATTCGTTTTTATATGCTTTTAACATTGCTTCACCTTCTTTGATGTCATGGCACATGGTACCACTATTCTTATGTTTGTTACTACTACCGATAGCCTGTAGTAGTTAAATTAGGAATTTTTACTTACAAAGTTTCCTAAAAAACCATTTTCGTTGACAACTAGTTCCTCAAATAAAAGAATTAACCTTCTAAAGTTATTATATAGTTTAATAATTTAAGTAAACATATTTTCAATAATCACCTCAACCACTTTCTCTCCCGCTTTGTGCAATCCTCTTCTCTCTATCTCTCTTTAAGTGATTACTGATCTTCGTTTCCTTAATTTGCAATAAAAAAATTTCTAATGTTCAAAAAATACTCCTTCTGTTCCATATTGTTGGTTATGTATAGAAATTCAAACTTTTAAGGGCATTATCATCGACGCTATTTTTTCTTGAAGAAGATGACATAAGTTTCCAAAACTAGCTTCCTCAACATAAACTCACTAAAGCAAATGAAAAAGGAGTGTTGCTTTTTTAAATACAGTTGTGGGTAGGTTGGAAAAGTAATTAAAACGTGTCCATTAACTTTTGAAAGTGACTAATATTTTGGGACATCTCGAATAAAGGACCAACAATATGAGACAGAAGGAATAACTTTAATTTGTTATGCACATACATCACATGCACACAACAACTCGCTTTATCAGAAATATTATTATGTATGCAAGCATTATCTACTATGTACAATTAAGCTTGCTTCCCTCTTTGCCGTCATTGAATGCAGGTCCGTATTTGGAACATGAAGTCTGTTAGCAGGGACTTGGGAAATGATGAATCCACACATAGGCTTCTTGCGACCCTCCGTGACCACTTTGGTTCTGTCAACTGTGTTCGGTGGGCTAAACATGGTAGGTATGTTGCATCAGGGTCTGATGATCAGGTGATTTTAATTCATGAGAGAAAGCCTGGTTCAGGAACCACTGAGTTTGGCAGTGGAGAGCCCCCAGATGTCGAGAACTGGAAAGTTGCAATGACTTTAAGAGGACACACTGCTGATGTGGTAATGAAATTGCTTTTACGAATGGGATACTGTTGGTTAACAAAACGATAAATTTCATTTGATGATTTTTGGAATAATTTTATCTTACTGCATGTGTATATTTTTGTTACTCCCTTTGTCCCATATTGTTTGTCCACTATTCCATTCTGTGATGTCTATAAATAATGTCTATTTTGAAAATTCAATGACATAATTTTAATAGCTTTACTAACTTACTCTTTATTTTATTTGAAAATACAGTACTATTTTTTTATTTTCTTGATTTGAGTTTGAATTAAGGAAGGTGATTTTGGACACTGGTAACTTTTTATTTCAAAAACAATACATTAACTATAAGAAGTTGGATTTTCTAAGGTGAACAAATAATTGGGATGGTGGCTTTCAAAAATCAATTGCTTTGAGCAACTAAATTATTTATTCATAATTTCTCTTTAAAATATTGTTTTGTTCCTCCATAGTGAAAAAGAAAGTAAAGAACAGAGAAGTCTTTCAGTTTTATGTGCGATCAAATGCAACCTATGTTTATTACATGAGTGTTCTCATTGGGTATCATCTAACCTGGGAGTTGTTTTTCTATGCTTAAAGTAGGTGGATCTTAATTGGTCTCCAGATGATTCGACGTTGGCTAGTGGGAGTTTGGATAATACTGTCCATATCTGGAATATGAGCAATGGCATTTGCACTGCTGTTCTTAGGGGTCACTCTAGCCTGGTTAAAGGAGTTGCTTGGGATCCCATTGGCTCCTTTGTAGCAAGTCAATCAGACGATAAGACTGTCATTATTTGGCGAACAAGTGATTGGAGCCTTGCTCACAGAACAGATGGTCACTGGGCTAAATCAGTATGTTTATTCATCATTCACAAATTTTATATTGTTTCAGTTTTAATTTCTATGTTCTAATGGGAGTATGTTCTTGTCAGCTCGGATCTACCTTTTTCAGGCGGCTTGGATGGTCCCCTTGTGGCCATTTTATTACTACCACTCACGGTTTCCAGAAGCCAAGGCATTCGGCACCTGTTCTAGAGAGAGGCGAATGGTCTGCCACTTTTGACTTCTTAGGACATAATGCCCCAGTTATTGTGGTGAAGTTTAATCATTCAATGTTCAGAAGGAATTCCTCCAATGCTCAGGAAGTGAAATCTGCATCTGTTGGGTGGAGTAATGGAGCTTCTAAGACCGGAGGCAGAGAACCACAGCCATATAATGTTATTGCAATTGGGAGTCAGGACCGCACTATAACTGTATGGACGACTGCAAGTCCTCGTCCTCTCTTTGTGGCGAAGCATTTCTTTACTCAAAGTGTTGTGGATTTATCTTGGTACGACTGTTATTTCCAGAAAATATGCAACTATTGGGATATAGGTTCAGATTTTCTTTTTGGATTTTGACCAACTATTCTTTTTACATCTTTGTTGTTCCTCTTTTGAATCTTTTGTTCTCTTTTTGGAACAGGAGTCCTGATGGATATTCACTTTTTGCCTGTTCCTTGGACGGGTCAGTGGCTACTTTCCATTTCGAGGTGAAAGAACTTGGCCACAGGCTAAGTGATGCTGAACTGGATGAGTTAAAAAGGAATCGTTATGGTGATGTGAGAGGTCGAGAGGCAAACTTAGTAGAAAGTCCAGCACAGCTACTGCTTGAAGCAGCTTCAGCTAAACAGACACCAAGCAAAAAAGTTGTCCCAGACATTCAGCAAAAGCAGACGCTGATAAAATCTTCCCTTGATGCAGAGGTTGCAACAAAGAGTGAACCTCAAGCTGATGATGGGAAGAAGAGTGGTGGAACTGCTGCTGATGGGTTAAATAAAGTGTCAACTTCTACCCGGATTTCTAGTCCTGTAAAACAAAGAGAGTATAGATGCCCTGATGGCAGAAAGAGAATAATTCCAGAAGCAGTTGGAGTGCCTGTTCAACAGGAAAATATTTCTACTGCAGCTCAGTCCCAGGCACTCGACTTTCCTATTATTGCATCTGATCGCGGAAAGGACGATAATGGGTTGGTTCCTACTGAGGTTGGCTTTAAAGAAAGTTTTGTTAGGGCAGCAGTAGGCCGAAGCTCTGATCTAAAGGAGCGTTCTGGAGTCACTGCTAGGGCTACAATTTCTGAGAGTCTCATTATTGAGAAAGTTCCAGTCTCCATGGGCAAAGATGGAAGCATCAATGTGGAACAGTCCGGGAGTGCTAAGGCTTCTACTTCTTTGCCTGCTTCTAGTACTTCTCTTTCTATCAGGGTGTTTGATAAGAAAGGAGGAGAAGATGCCTTACCCTTTTGCTTGGAAGGTCGACCTAGAGAACATGCTGCAAGCGATATTTTTGGGGTGGGAAATACATTCATGATGAAAGAAACAGAAATTATTTGCACTAGGGGGCCTCAAACGCTTTGGTCTGATAGAATCTCGGGGAAAGTCACTGTTTTAGCTGGAAATGCAAATTTCTGGGCAGTTGGATGTGAAGATGGATGCATACAGGTAAGTATTTAAATTTAAATGTTATTTCTTGTTTCTTTTTTTTTTTTTTGGGTGCAGTGGGGGGAGAGGGGTCTCTTTCTTATTTGTTTTGTATTTTCGAAATGTTCTTGACATTGTATAAGCTGAAGGCGCTAACGATATATTTTGAGTATTTCTCTTCATAGTTGCAATGCACATCCTTTATCACAAAACGTTGCATCATAATATTAGGTGTGGCTGTTGATTGATTGTTATCTGGAACCTGCAAATTAACTATTAGGTGATGCTAATGCCTTGTTGAGAGACATTCCATTGCCAAACTATTTCTTTATAATGATACTTTTACTTATTTATTACCATGTTTTTGAAGAATTTGACATTGACAAACATTAACAAATTTTTCTAGACATCACTAATGAATAGCATAGGGTCCCTGGGCTAATGATTTTAATCAAGGCCCTAGAGGACAACTGCATGATAAGCATTTCTTTCAAAAAAATTCGGCTAATTATAAATTTTATGGAAATACGGATATAGATATTAGCTTGCACAATTTGTTTGAACTATTATACTATCTTATGTCTGTTTTCTGCTTGGAAGGTTTACACAAAATGTGGGAGACGAGCTATGCCAACCATGATGATGGGATCAGCAGCAACATTTATAGATTGTGATGAGTGCTGGAAGTTGTTGCTAGTTACAAGGAAAGGAACGATGTTTGTTTGGGATCTATATAACCGGAACTGTCTCCTTCACGACTCATTGGGATCTCTGGTTGCATTGAACTCAAACTCATCTGCAAAAGATGCAGGTATCACAAACTCTCACATTTGTTTAGCAAGGTTTTTTTTTTTTAATTTTTAATTTTTAATTTATTATTATTATTATTTTTTATAATAATTGCTGAGAAGCCATATACTTTGTCTGTAAAGTTTGGAATTTTTGTTTAATTTCTTGACTGTGCCCTTTAATCGAGTGGTTCTATATATGTGTCGTTTTCTTTTAATTGCTCTCTAGGCACAATCAAAGTTATATCTGCAAAGCTATCAAGATCTGGTTCTCCTCTGGTGGTTCTGGCCACTCGCCATGCCTTCCTCTTTGATATGAGTCTCATGTGTTGGTTAAGGGTTGCAGATGACTGCTTCCCTGCTTCAAACTTTGCAAGCTCCTGGAATTTGGGTTCAGTTCAGAGTGGTGAGCTGGCTGCATTGCAGGTTGATGTTAGGAAGTATATGGCAAGAAAGCCTGGTTGGAGCAGGTATGTAGTTGGTGTAAATTCACGATGGCTTGTACTAAACTGCCATGTGTCACTGACAGGCCTTAATTGAAGATGTGGTTAGAATTAAAGTCAGAATGTAGGGCTGAATTTCTTTCTTTAGTTTTGAAGAATCATAGTACTCGATACTCGAATTTTAGGAAAAATTATTAACATGGATAATAGAAGTATAAACCCCAAGGGTAAGTGGTAAGAGGTCTTTGTGGTAGTCCATGAGGTCTAAGGTTCAAATCCTCTTGGGTGAAAACAATTCATTGGGACCAGCGAAGCTGGAGAATTGCCCAATCCATGTGGAAGGGGCGTTTTACATGGGTCTAAAGTTTATCTAACAAGAGTGGGTACACGAAGTAGTCTTGTCTTGGGGGGGTTCTTTTTGTATACTTCCTGTGTACTAGAATTGCGCCCCTCTGCGCTTTTGATATATGAACATTACTTATCAAAAAAAAAAAAAAAAAGTACGCATTATGCTGTGAATAAATTGTACAGCATTTGTCAATGAATACAAGTGTGACCACCACCTTGGCGTCTCTTTCTTTTCCCTCTTGCTCATTTTTGTTGAACTTGCAGGACTATTAAACATTCTGAATTCTTTTTTGAAATTCTCATGATTTATTAATGACTATTTCTAGATTGATTCCCGACTTTCAAAGTACTCCCAGTGTATATGCTTATTTCCGCATCTCTACAGTTCTCTTTTTTCAGTAATTCAGTGTGAAGTCCACAGTATAATTTGCATTCTTCTTGTACAATTGACCTGTGGTTGTTTCTTGCTATAGAGTGACCGATGGAGTGCAGACACGTGCTCATTTGGAAGCTCAGTTGGCATCCTCTTTAGCTTTGAAGTCTCCTCATGAATATCGCCAGTGCCTCTTGTCATACATACGGTTCCTTGCAAGGTCAACCCCATCCCCAGTTTTAGTTTTTTGTTTTGTTTTGTTTTGATTTTTGATTTTGATTTTGATTTTTTTTTTCACCTTTTTAATTGGCCCCTTTTTGAGTGATATTCTAGTTTTGTCTGGCAAAGAGATTTTGTCTTTCAGATTTGTTTAAGAAACTCCCCCACAAAAAAAGAAGAAGAAAGCTTGTATTTGTTACTTTTATTGTTTGTCATTATCGTTTCTCTCTCTCATGCGTCAATATTTAACATTTACTTTTGACTGTATTTGTTACTTTTATTGTTTATCATTATTTTATTTTATTTCTCTAGAACACATTGAGTAATTCAATGTATAGAACTGTTTTCCTTCTTTAGAACCATTGCTCCTCATTACATAATGTAATCATAAAATTAATTGTACATGTACATGATACTATATGTTATGAGGGTCTTGCCAATGATCATATATATTTCCTTTTTGTATTTCTCCTCATATTACTTCAAACTGTTTTTAGTTTGATTGTTCGGGACATGATTGTAAATGATTGTTCGGGAAATGAGCATAATCCTTCAGTAGTACTACTTTAAGCTATGCTGACTCCTATAAATTTTTGTCTTAAATATTCTTTGGTGAAAAACAGTTGCAATGCACCTTGTGCTTTCATTGGTAAGAAACAACATATGGGCCTATCTCAGAGGGTGAACAATAAGTTTTCTTGTCAGATGTAATCGGAGTGTATGCTTTATAGTGTTTAATTTTATATTAACTGGACAATTATATCCTTTAATGCTGGATAAATATTGAACAGTAATGTATTTAGCATCCATGAGTGTGGCAGTAAAACTAATATTCTTATTGATTGCAGAGAAGCAGACGAGTCTCGTTTGCGAGAAGTCTGTGAGAGTTTTCTTGGACCTCCGACTGGGATGGCAGAAAACACATCTTCAGATTCAAAGAACCTGGGATGGGATCCTTGTGTGCTTGTAAGACTTTAGAACCTGTTTTTTGCTATTTCTATTATATAGGGAAAATATACTAGATTATAATTGCTTTCATTGACTGGATGGCTTCTCTCTCCCTCTCTGAGGAGAGCAGGGGAGTTGATCAATTTTTACTTTCTTATGCTTCATGAACTATCTAGATGAAATTTGCTTTGGGTCTCTCTCTGCAGGGAATGAGAAAACACAAACTTCTAAGAGAAGATATTCTTCCAGCAGTGGCATCAAACAGAAAAGTCCAGCGATTGCTTAATGAGTTCATGGATCTCCTTTCGGAATATGAGAGTGCTGAAACTAACTTGGACGAAAAAAATACCTACCCGCGAACATCATCTCCAATGGCAACTGATCAAAGGAACTCTGCCCCGCCAGCAATAGATCATATGGACTCCAGCCCTGCAACTATGGATGAAAAGGACTCGACCCAGCTGACAAAAGATCAGGCAAATTCTGCACCACCAACAATAGATCAAGTTAGTTCAGATCCACCATTGCCAGATCAACTTAATCTGGTGCTGCAAGGAAAAGATGCAAGCTCTTGAATTCTGCAATTTTTAACCCTAGGAGCTAATTTCTTCCATAGGGGCATGCCGACTTCATGTTCCTGAAGTGGATCTTGCGTTGGGGTTAATCTTGCCCATATCAGCTTCCTTGCTTAAGAATGGCTATTTGCAGTGTAAAAGCTTTCCTCAATTAACTGGCCTATGCCCTCAAGGTCCTCTATGAAGCTGCATCTGGATTTGAAACAACATATCTATCTAACTTGCGTGATGCACCAAAATTCTCAACTTGCCTTTGGATCATCAGTTTTTTGTCATCAACATAGTTGATCTTATTTCTTGTATAATATTAACAATAATTGTGAATTATTCATCTTTCCAGCTCTCCTGTCTAATTGGATCAGATAGGTTCTAACTTGTATTTTACTATAATGGAGACTACTACACAGATTGGATCAATTACTGTACAATGTGTAATATTGCCAATGATTAGTATTTTGTTTTTGCCCCTTGATTGAAGCTTTAAAATTCAATGATATTGAAATGTGAAATGCCATGAGAAGTTTGTAGTCTGTTCATTGCTTTGGTGGCCAAATTGGTTCATGCACTAAAGTCGACCATATTCATTATATTAAAAAAAAAAAAATCAAATTTGTTAAGGGCCTCAACCTGAGTGACCAACTGGGCTGAGCTGCCTTCATGGCTATGGGGTATGTTTGGCTACCACAAATAACTTTTATTTGTAAGGAAGATACTTATTAATTAAAATATAGAAAACTAAATTGAATAAATTTTGTAAATTATAAAACTCTAAAATGATCTTTAAACTATTATGATTTAATTTCATACTTCAGAAATAGCAAGCACAATTACTTTTCACAAAAGCACATTACCGTACGTGTAGCTCTGTTTAAAGCTCAAATTTAAATGCAAATCATTTGCTTGCAGTTGCACTTGGCAGATGAATGGTAGGTTCACTCTAGTATGGGACCCTCAAGCTTGCGGAGTTGGCTCATATTGATGACAAAATTACTCCCAACACCTAGGCTACTTCTTGATGAGGCTAGGTTGGAGTGATTGACTGATGTTTGTTGGGACTTGGGCTTATGTGTTCTTAGGCCCACTTAGCATCTAGATTTTCTCGGCCCAAAGGTAGACGTCAGCCCTTCAAAGAACACACGTTGGGCTCTAGGGCCCAATGCGGTAGTGATCGGGTGCCTTTGAAACCCGTGACTCACGGTTAGAAGGTCGCAAGAGGCCGTACTAACTCGATCGCCAAATGCTCTACTCGCATTTCGGTCAACTACGTTTGCAACTCTCGACTGATAGGAATCGAGTTGTGGGCCCCAACATAA
Source organism: Corylus avellana (assembly GCF_901000735.1). Taxonomy (NCBI): domain Eukaryota; kingdom Viridiplantae; phylum Streptophyta; class Magnoliopsida; order Fagales; family Betulaceae; genus Corylus; species Corylus avellana. Next base: position 5,330,425 of record NC_081550.1, read on the forward strand.
TCATTCTTAAGTTTTAGAGCTCATAATTTTAGCAAAAGCGCATGTCACTTCAGGGAAGATATACGTCACATTAGCTTTGACGTCTCTTAATAGCCTGAGCGTACCATGACAACCCACAGCACTAGAGAGTGCACGTGTCTCTCCTTTGCGATTCATGGAAGCCAAGAATAGATCCCTAGGACACCCATCAGTATAAAGGGAGGAGAGGGCGTGCAGGCAAGAGGTTCAGTTTTGATCTATCTTTGACCTTTCTTAGATCATTTTTTCATTGTTCTTTTCTCCTCTCACAAAAACGAAGTTATTGACTTTGGCGTCAGAATTATCTCCCATCAGTACGTTTCGGCAAGCTCCCATGGGTTGTTTCAGTTTTGCAGATCCCGTTGTCACTTGGCCAAAAACTGCCCTAACAATGGTGAAGGAATTTAAATTCAAGAGTATCATTATATAGTAGATCAATATACAATTGTCATATTCATATAATTAAGATGATGTAATCAGTATTTGAACCAACAAAGACTTTGTAAAAAGAAAATTAATAACTGATTTTCACAGTTACAATTTCCCAATTGTATGGTAATTGAATATTATTGTGTTAATTAATGGGCCTATTTAAAATTTGTTTGGTTCAATAAGCTATTTTAGCTCAAAAAAATAATTTGGGTCCCAAAACAATCAATTTTTAGCCCAATTAAAATAGCCCATGGTTAATTGATTAACCGAAATATCCGTTTAGCTGAAACTTTCGAAATAAATCTTTATCGAAATGTAATCGGTGAATTAATTGATTTAATCGACAATTTTGGTTAACCGAACCGAAAATGGCTATACCGAACCGAACTGACCCGAACCGATACCCACCCCTAGTATTAAAAGCTTGACCTGCTAAATCATAGCACCAAATAGGTTCTGCAATAATTTGCTGTCTTGTAAGAAAAAACTGTGAGTTCAAACCTTGTCTCCATCATTTATCTCTCATTTTAATTAAATATTTTACGTATTAAGTTTCTCTTATTAAGAGATAAGTATTATAATAAATAATTAAATTTATTATTTCCGATTAATTGAAAGTGATGTGGCCAAGTCGGGACAAGCATGCATATGGTATATGGTGTGAAGTGGGCAATACGTAACTTTGCCTCTAGATTGATGTTAGCTTCCATTTTTTGTAAGGCCAAATGATGTCTTATGGTTAAGGCTTATCCTTTCTACTCAGAGATAAAAAATGTCAATGGAAAGCATGGCAAAGGCAAAATTGTTTGTAATAATGTCAACCTGCCACCAATCTCATTACGTAAATGATGCTTTTTCCCTTTATAAACGACAACCCCTCTCTCATTTATCCTCATACACTTTAATTTTTAACTCATTTGTAAATTGATGATGCTTTTTTCCTTACAGCTAGATAATTGCAGGCTATACCAAAAAGAGAAAAACCAAAACAATATTGGAAATTTGTGAGGCTAATTCATTAAACAAACCTTTTAATATGTCGAAGCATGTGTGTCAAGATAATAATGCGCTAGCAAAACAGGTATCTGGCATGACCTGATTACGACCTACGGGATACCTGTTACACGATTAATCTATACACGAACACAATCCGTTTAGTTAAATGGGTTAGTGGGTCTGACACGATTATAACACGGGAAATAACCGAGTAACCCGACCCGACCCGTTTAAATAACCGGGTCATATTGGGGCCGACCCGACCCGACCCAACACATGCACTTAAAATGCAACCCGACCCGACGACCCGTTAAAAACCCTAAACCTTTTTTTTTTTTAAAAAAAAAAAAAAAAAAAAGTAATAATAATACATGAATACAAATGCAATTGTTAATAAAAACATTCACAAAATTAGCAACTTTCAACTCTATACATATTAGATAGTCCATTTCCATAATTCTATGTAATGCAATAATGATTTTAGTTTCTCTTTAAAGAGACTCATTTGCTATGACCAATATAGATGTTCTTTGTTTTACTGTTTATATTAAATTTCACATATATATTTAATGGTGTATAGATTAAATGAATATGGATCAAATTAGATTTCCCACAACATTTCCATCATCGCAATAAAGAAAAAGATAATAATAATAAAAAAGCTAACAAGAAGCGTTTAGGGTTACTCATTACTGGGTTAGTCTTTAAGGTTTTTTTGACTTTTTTGTTTTTTTTTTTTTTACCAGACCCGCCAGACAGGAAATTAATCGAGTCTTAAACGGATACCTACCAGACCTGGTTAGTGTTCGGGTCTTGCGGGTCGACCCCGCTAGATCCGCCATACACGAAATTAACTAGGTCTTAAACTAGTAAACCTGATTAAGACCCGAATCCGATAAGACCAAACACAATACCTGTTTTTTCATGTCAGATTTGCGAATTGTGTCAAAATTGCCAACCCTAATATTAATTAAATGATTAAATTTATCATAAGCTACGAAACAACACAAGGGAGAGTGGAGGTTGCAATTTGTGTTCACATATCAGGTAATAATGTTATGTGCTGCGTTCAAGTCTTGTCAATGCATGAGTATACGATTATATATGTTAATCATAACTCGAACCGTTTAATTAAAAGGGTAAGAGTACTCCTCAACTTTAACTCGTTATTTTTTGTTGGGTTTATGTTGAGGTATGTATATAAAACTATATAGATTAACCATAACTCGACTCGTTTAATTAAATAGGCCAAACTCTTCAACCCAAACTCTCTAATTTTGTATATGGTTTATATCGAATTCACGAGTCGTATAAAAAATTACTAGCCCTAAAAACTATTTTTCGGGTAAAACTATCAATAAAAAATCACAAATAACTACTGCAATTTGTAAGTGATTTTTTTTTTTTTTTTTTTAAGTAAAAAGGGTAGGCCAGGGAGACCAATTGTGGCTATCCTACCTAGGCGTAACCATAGTAGCACCTACTCGCTAGGTGCCACACAGGATGGGCCTAAACGGTGGGAACCGCAGGCATTTTCTCAAGTTCGACTGAGCCATAGCCTGACCCAGCTCCATTAGGATACAATGAGAATCCAAAGCGGTTAATACTAATTAGGCATATGAGGTGATTCTTCATTGCGGAAATTCAAACCCACGCCCTATTACATGCCCGGACCACTTTGAAATTTTTTTTAGGCCATTGAACCACCACCCTTGGTGGGGCAATTTGTAATTGAATTGTTTCTACTATTCGAACAATGATGGTTTTGTTAGTGAGGATTAGAGACGTGCGTTGGATGGGGTTTTTGGGAGTTTTTCATATTGAATCGACCTTATTGGTCTAGAGAACAACTAAATGGGCCAAATCATCACCAGTACCCTATTGGTTGTTGATTTGGGCTAATATAGACCCATTTAGACTTTCTTTTTTTTTGGGAATTTGGATCATTTTGGACAAAATTAATTTGTTCTTTCAAGCATTTGGTCATATTAGAGACCGGGATTCCCTACAATTAGCCATCCTGCCCAATTCGTCTTCATTGCTCGAATTGAGCGAAGGATGTGAGGGAGCTTGGTAAAGATCTTCCCTGCTCGAGCAATGATTTCTTTCTCAAGCAGAAAGTCTTCTGTTCAGACTCTCTTCTTGGGCAGTGGGAAGCCCTCTCTTTATGGGGTGGCAATTCCCTTGCACCTCTTATTTTGGACAGAAAATTGCAGCAAATTCTCATCATCGTATTAATCTAATAGTTTATTCACTTTGAGGCATTGGAGCAAAAACAAAACAGTAAGGAATGGCATTCAAACTAGAATAAAAATAATTAGAAAAAAAAAAACGAGAATAAAAATAAATAGTATTATAGGTGTCTCCAAGAAATAGTTCAATCAACTGAGATCACGCCTAATGAAGCGAAAATTACTAGTTTGAATCCCTCTTTTCCTTCTTGTGTGGACATGTCAAAAAAAAAAAAAAAAAAAAAGTAAGGGCTTTTGCTGTGAACAAGCTTTTGGTATAGTATAAGATACTAAAGTATTATTGTTGGGAGGCCCATAAACCCACAATTATTATAGTTTAAATTAATAACATTTTAAATATATAGTAATTAACGGTTGGTTACTTCGGATTGTGGAAAATTCCAACCCCTAATGAGGTGAATCTTATGGTAGATTTGATGATGATATGGTCTTGTCGGTGACCAATGGTAGAAAACATTCCCCCAATTTGCCCAATTTTATTACAAAGAGAGAAATTTATTCAAGGAAAATTACATTTTACCCCCTTAACTATCAACTCATTTGTACTTTTAATTTCAATGTTTAAAAAGTGACACTTTACTCTCCTAAACTTTCAAATTGTTGCAATTTGATCTGACTTTTTTTTTCTTTTCCAAAATGCCCCCATCCCAAGTTAAAAAAAAAAAAAAAAAAAAAAAAAAAATTTAAAAAATTAAAAATTAAGGGGTGGCTGGCCACCCTAGTTGGGCTTGGGGGTGGCTGCGGCCACCCTAGACCGCTCACCCCTTAATTTTTTAATTTGTTTTTTTTTTTTTTTTTTTTTTAACTTGGGATGAGGGCATTTTGGGAAAAAAAGAAGTCAAAATGGTCGAATTGCAACAATTTGAAAGTTTGGGGGAGTAAAGTGCCACTTTTTTAAATATTGGGGTTAAAAGTGCAAATTGATAGATAGTTCAGGGAGGTAAAATGTATTTTCCTCTTTATTCAATATTTTAACATTCTTCTCATTTCTGGGCTTAATTTAATTAATACTTAATTAAACATGGTGAATTGATGGAGTCAATCTTCGAACTCATAACATTTGACTCTAATATTACGTTAAATAAATCACCACTTATTTTAAAAACTTAAGCTTATTATACGAAGAGATAAATTTAAGGGGAAAATTCACTTTACCCCCCTTGAAGTTTTAGGAGTTTTTCAATTCGAAACCCAATGTTTAAAAATTGGCAATGTACCCCATAATATTTCAAAAATTTTTAATTTAAACCCTCAATTACTAATTTTCATCTAATTGGACAGAAATCATTTCACGTGCGTCTCACGTGGGATTTTGATGCCCTCTATTCCAATTTTTTTCTCATTAAAATCAATGAAATTATGTAATTACCCTCATTAAAACCTATGAAATTGAGGGTAATTATGTAATTTCATAAGTTTTAATAAGGGCAAAACTAGAATAGAGGCCATCAAAATCTCACGTGAGACGCATGTGGGATGATTTCTGTCCAATTAGACGGAAATTAGTAACGAGGGTTTGAATTAAAATTTTTTGAAATATTATGAGGGTACATTGCTAATTTTTAAATATTGTGGTTCGAATTGAAAAATATATAAAATTTCAGAGAGTAAAGTGAATTTAACCCTAAATTTAATCAATATTTTAACACCGAAAACCACCAAAGAGTAGGTTTTGCATTGCGAGTTCGCAGACCAAAAATACAATTTTAAGTTAAATCGCAGAAAAATGTATCATTTTGGAATACATCTTAAAAAAATTTGTGATTTGAAAACACAGAAAAATCGCAGGCAAGCGCGCACATTTTTAAAGACTAAACAGTGATTTTAAAGGTCAAACTGCGCTTTTACCAAACACTTATTTGCGTTTTTAAAAGCGCACATTTTGAAATTGCAAACCGAAAATCTAAAAATAGAAATTCTATGGTTCTTCCTAGTATTCTCCTGATGTTCTCATGATCTTACGTATATATTGTTTTCTAAAAAAAATAATAATAAGAGACTAGTGGAGTACTTTTTTTTAAAAAAAAAAAAAAACAATATCCACATTCATGTAGGATTAGAGACGGAACTGGAAGGACCGGAAGTGGCCCTGGTCGCCCCCAAATTACAAGAAAAATAATAATTTTAAGGTAAAAATAAAAAATCAGGTAAAAAATAATAATTTAAGATATTTTTTGTCAATTGGTCCCCCCAAAATTTTTTTTGGCCCTTGTTCCCCTCGCAAATTCAAAGCAGGTTCCGTCCCCGCCGGTAGGATCAACAGAAAACCACAAACAACAAACAACAATAAACATTTCTCATCTAAAAGGGACTGCTCACCTAAAATGTTGGCATGCAATAGGTGGTAAGACAATATAGTGATGATAGTGTTGTTTATGGGCAATGGCGACGACAATTAATAATGAATCCCGACTTGTCGTGTTAATGAGAGAAGGCGTGTCTCAAGTAGATGCTAAAAAAGCCAATTACAGCCGAAGTCAAAGCCATCAAAGATTGGGGGTAGCAATAAATCTTAAAATTAAAATAATGTTATATATTGGGTTATTGGTATGGGGAAGCTACGTACGTGTATATATATATATATCATTCATCCAAGAAATGAAGACCGACATGATTGAATCATTTAGTGGGTTTTGCCAATGAATCACATGCTCTTTGCAAACACCATTGTCGTGAGGAGGCCACACTTTTTAGGTGCTAACATTTTCTTTCCCAAAGCTATATTGTGGGCTCTTCTCTTCCACACGCCACACCATGTGGATGGATGGAAGGGAGGAAGGAAGGAAGCTTGCATGAGAAGCATGCACACGTACATGCATGCCATGCATGTGCCAGCATGAGCACATCATAACCGCATAACTTATGAGAAATGTTTACTTTCTTTTTGTGAATCAAAGATTGGCATGGAGTATGCATAAAGTAACTTTGTCCAATATGGGGGTCAAAAGAAAACTAAAATACTATTCATGCAGCAACCTATTCTACAATCTTAGAGAGGATCCTCAAGATGGAAGGAGGACGATACGGGAATGTTTTATGATTGTGATTATGTTGAGAAATAAAGCTTTTAAAATTTTTTTAAGTTAAAAAAATGCTTTTTAGAACAAGCTTAATTTTTTGCCTTTTTTTTTTTTTTTTTTTTTTTCTCTCAAATGTGCATTTTGGCTATTTTTAGAGTAAAAAAGTCAAAGAAGTATTTTTTAAATTTTTTACTAAACATGCTAGATTTGTAGGTACTAAAATACTTTTTAAGGTTCTTAATGCAATCCTAAATAGGCTTTTAAACTAGTTGGAGAATGAGCTGTGAAAACTAGCTAGCATTTTTGGGACTGCGTTAAAAAGCTTAAAAAATTCTTTTTAGTATATAAAAAGTTGCACCAAACAAAAAGCTGATATGTTTGGTAAAAAACTCATGAAATACTTTTTTGACCATTTTTTTTTTCTCTAAAAATGGTCAAAACAAACTTTTGTAAAAAGCTTAAAAATAAACATTTCTCTAAAAAACTCTTTCTGACTTTAAGGATATCGTGAGGCGGGCCTTGGAAAGTTTTAGAATAAGTAGGAGGGATTTGCAAATCCTCCAGACGTAGAGCACGCAAGGCCTTGAATCCAAATACATTACCTACAATGGAAGTAAACATGTTAGTAACATAACCTTCTTAAAAAAGGTCTAAGGGGTAAGCTACATAAGCAATAAATTGATTTTCTTTTCCAGCAGCAACCGGCTTGATGTGGTAGCATCGTCTTTTGTATAAAAGTTTTATTTCTCAACGCAAGAGAGAAATATCTAAAAAGGGTCAAAAACAAACTTTTGTAAAAAGCTTAAAAATGAACATTTCTCTAAAAAAACTCTTTCTGACTTTAAGGATGTCGTGAGGCGGGCCTTGGAAAGTTTTAGAATATATCTACAAATAGCTAATGAATTCCCACCTTAGAGTGTGAGATAAATGCAGATAACAAAGTTAATGTATTTTTTTAAGCAAACGAATTCACCATAAGAAAGTAGGAGGACAAGAAAAGAAATGATAAAGATCTGTCAGATTTACCCGAATAAGGCTAGGTAGTTGTAGGTGCTGATCAATCGTAATCAATGTGTGTAGGGAGAAGTGAATTCCTTATGTGTATCTTACACCATTCCTTCTAGGATTGGGATCCCCAGTATTAGCCGGGAAATTACCAATCAATTTTAAAAAAAAATCTTGACCGTTAAATTTCATCCAAGAGTCTACAAATTGCCACGTGTCCCACTAATTAAAAAAAAAATTTATTATTTAAATTGTAAAAATAAAATATAAAACAAAATAATAATAAAATATGGGGTGGCTTTGAGGGCCGATTGGGGGTGGCCGGAGCAACCCCCAGCCAACCCCAACCGGTCCTTGGGGGTGGCTTCAACCACCGCATGGCTTAGCTAGGATGGCAGGCCATCCCATATATATATATATTTTATTTTGTTTTATATTTTATTTTTAGAATTTAAATAATAAAATATTATTATTTTTAATTAGTGAGACACATGACAACTTGTAGACCTTCGGATGAGATTTAATGGCCAGAATTTTAAACCTATCCTTCCTTTTATATATATATATATATATATATATATATATATATATTGAGAGAGAGAGAGAGAGAATCAGCTTTATAGGGGACATGGCGTTAAGGATATTGCCAAATGGAGAGACAAAAATGCTTTTGGAGAAAGGCACTTATCGTTACCAAACGGAGACGCTATTTATTGGCGGTACGTACGATCGGATAAATACTGCTACAAGGGTGTTTGGCAAATGGCAACCACCTATTGGACTACCTACCCCATGGAAGAAAATTTAACAAGTGTGCTTGGTTTTTTTTTCTCCTAAAGTATTTTTCATTAATTTTAGCGTTTGATTAGTTTTGTCGGTGGAGATTACATCTAAGGATGCAAAAATAAATAAATAATAAAAAAAAAATTGTTTGGTAATATAAAAAGTGATTTTGAATAGTAATTAATTAATTGTCAAGTGTTCTCTAAATATTTTTCATTTATACATTGCCATGAACAACTTATCACACCCAACCTCTTTGAACTATAATTTTCTTAAAAACAAAAAAAAAGAAAAACCTCTTTGCACTTCAACATCTACTACTTTTGGGTCATACTTAGTACACCCAAAGAACTGCCTACCAGAATTAGCTATTGTCGATGAAGTTCTCAACGGTGCCGGAAGATCGCAATTGCTTTTCATTGCATCCAAATTGATTCTCACTGATGATATTGCAGACAACAAAGACATGGACGATGACTGTTCATACTGTATTTAAAAGCTAATTGAAGTGAGCAAGATGGGAAAGCATTAACCAGAAAACGAGATGAAAATTAGGACACACCTTCACCCAATTTTTGTTTGTTTGGTTTTTTTTTTTCATCTCTGTCTGAAATTGTCATCTACTGTTCTATATTCACTTCGATTCCCTCGATCTTGATACAATAAGGGGCTCCTTGGCAAGTGGCAACATAACAAAACGGGCTGTTTTGATCTATGTGTGTCATATGTGACACATTGACTGGTGTGCGTTGACATGTACTATGAACTGGAACTCCACAAAACGATGCGTTTCAATTTTTAAAATGGTACGCATCGTTTTGGATGGACGAACATTACTTTTTTCTTTTTCCTTCTTTTTTAAATATGAAATTTTTATTGATGAAATTTTTTGAGCATAAAAGGTCTTAAATCATTGAGCATACACCTCTGAAAAATCAAAGCCAAAAGCTATAAAGGTTACAATTATAAAGTTATAAAAATGACTTCAAGCTTCCGTTAACTCATGTACAATTATATTTAAGAAACATATCTGCTTTGTACAGACTAGATCCAGGACATGTGTAGCCCAAATACAAAAACAAAAATAAAAAGCAACTAGAAACTAAAAATCGGGCCGTGAGAGTTAAGCCCCCACACCGATTTACTCTATTCCCAATCTGAATGTCAAGACAATAAATCCATCCTCAACCTGAAGGCTAGGACAAACAAAAAAATAAAAAAACAAAAACCCCACAAGCAGTTGCAGAGGAGTATGGCATCGTAGACATCCATTCGAAAGATACGTCTTGGCTGAAAAAGACAACCAGATCTAAGATTGAAGAGATGAGATCTGGATCTAGATTTAGATCTACAAACCATATCTAAAGCAACCAGCCAAAAATGAAGACTGAAAGAGCCTACAGAAAAGACACCGAACATTGTTACCGTAAAAGGGGAGGAGGGTATATATATAAACTTAGGCATTTTAAACTTAAAAATAAAAAATAAAAAATTGAGGTGTTATTTGTTTTCACACGTGACTCATGGATTAAACTCAAAAATACTTTACCCCTTGGTGAGAGGCATGGAGGGGACTCAGCCTAGTGAACAAGCGGAACTAGAGATTTGTGTTTGGGGGTAAAATTGTAAAAAAATAATTTTAGAGGTCAAAAATTAAATTTTATAAGAATTTTATAATTAAAATTTTTTTTTTGGGACCACCCTAGACCAAGGTCCCCACAAAGCCCAACGTGGTTCCGCCTCTGCTTGTGAAGGAAAACCTCTACTCGCAGAGGTCAACTTCTACTTAATATATATCTTTTTTTTTTTCTTTTTTTTTTTCCTAATAAATATATAAAACATAAACTAAAATTGAAATGATCGCTTGGCTATATGGGAGTGCCCAACCACCCAATTTATAATCATACTATAAAGATTCTAAAAAAAAAAAAACAGATAGGGTGAGAGGAATTTGAGTGACTTAATTTATCATGGAGTTGTTTCTCCTTTGTTTCTGGGGGGCTGTTCAACTATCATGATTAAAATTACAGGAAGTCACGGCATTAAATTGTTCTCCAACCAACAAAAGAATTCTTCTATTTTTTTAAAAAAAAGAATTAAATAAACTTGCCAACAAGCAAATACAAAATAAATAAATAAAACCAAAAATGCTCCTGTAAGCACTTTTGTCATCATTGTCTATTTTTATTAGCATAGTACGAACATCAGAACATGTAGGCAAGCAACCTGGCATTTGTTGAAAACATAATAATAATAATAATAAAAGATATTTTTATACCTATTGACGAAGCAGATAC
>NC_081550.1:5341327-5342826 GCF_901000735.1 Corylus avellana
GATACATTTTTTTTGCGATTTAACTTAAAATTGTATTTTTGGTCTACGAACTCGCAATGCAAAACCTACTCTTTGGTGGTTTTCGGTGTTAAAGTATTGATTAAATTTAGGGTTAAATTCACTTTACCCCCTGAAATTTCAGAGATTTTTCAATTCGAACCCCAATGTTTAAAAATTGGCAATGTACCCTCTTAATATTTCAAAAATTTTCAATTCAGACCCTCCGTTACTAATTTCCGTCTAATTGGATAGAAATCATCCCACATGCGTCTCACGTGAGATTTTGATGGCCTCTATTCCAGTTTTACCCTTATTAAAACTTATGAAATTACGTAATTACCCTCAATTTCATAGGTTTTAATGAGGGTAATTTCATAATTTCATAGATTTTAATGAGGAAAAAATTGAAATAGAGGGCATCAAAATTCCACGTGAGATGATTTCTGTCCAATTATATGGAAATTAGTAACTAAGGGTCTGAATTAAAAATTTTTGAAACATTATGGGGTACACTGCCAATTTTTTAACATTGGGGTTCGAATTGAAAAACTCCTGAAACTTCAGGGGGGTAAAGTGAATTTTCTCCTTAAATTTATCTCTTCTTATAATAAGCTTAAGTTTTTAGAATAAGTGATGATTTATTTAACGTAATATTAAAGTCAAATGTTATGAGTTCGAAGATTGACTCCATCAATTCACCATGTTTAATTAAGTATTAATTAAATTAAGCCCAGAAATGAGAAGAATGTTAAAATATTGAATAAAGGGGAAAATATACTTTACCCTCCTGAACTATCTACACATTTGCACTTTTAATCCCAATATTTAAAAAGTAGCACTTTACTCCCCCAAACTTTCAAATTATTGCAATTCGACCATTCTGACTTTTTTTTTTTTTTTTTCCAAAATACCCTCATCCCAAGTTAAAAAACAAATTAAAAAATTAAGGGGCGAGCGGTTTGGGGTGGCCGAAGCCACCCCCAAGCCCAACTAGGGTGGCCAGCCACCCCTTAATTTTTAATTTTTATAAATATTTTTTTTATAACTTGGAATGGGGGCATTTTGGAAAAAATAAAAAATAAAAAAAATAAGTCAGAATGATCAAATTACAACAATTTGAAAGTTTAGGGAGGTAAAATGTTACTTTTTAAACATTGAGATTAAAAGTATAAATGAGTTGAAAATTAAGAGGGTAAAACGTATTTTTCCTTAGAATAAATTTATCTCTTTGCAATAAAATTGAGCAAATTGGGGGAATGTTTTCTACCATTGGTCACCGACAAGACCATATCATCATCGAATCTACCATAAGATTCACCTCATTAGGGGTTGGAATTTTCCACAATCCGAAGTAACCAACCGTTAATTACTATATATTTAAAATGTTATTAATTTAAACTATAATAATTGTGGGTTTATGGGCCTCCCAACAATAATACTTTAGTATCTTATACTATACCAAAAGCTTGTTCACAGCAAAAGCCCTTACTTTTTTTTTT
>NC_081550.1:5342926-5354179 GCF_901000735.1 Corylus avellana
TGGCCCATTGTTGATCCCTTTTTGGAGTTTGGCCTGTTGTCGGCCCTTTTTTAAATTTGCATTCACCAGCCACCTACCGCTGTAGCTAGTCACCCGCTAGCCTCCACCATATGCGGCTCGTTCCTGGCCTCCGCCACCACCGTTATCATTGTTTCGGATTTTAAACTCAAAGTTCTAGAATATTCGACCATGAGTTTGAGGGAGATATTAGAATATATGAAAAATATTATATGTTTTCTGTATATTCCATAATTAGGTTGATATTGAAATATTCTCTATTTATGGGTTGATTGTAAATAAATATTGTGATTGTAACCAAGCCAAGTGGATTTGATTACTATAATTGTATTGTAGACAAATAAAGTTAATGAGCACAACGTAACCTTTAGGGGTATTTCGAGTGGTGGACGTAAGTGTCTAACACTGAACCACCCGTAAGTTCTTTGTGTTCATTCTCTCTCTTGCTTTTGCTCAATATTTCCGAATCTTCATTATTTCAACACAACTAATCAAATAATACTATTAAAAATAAAAACATAAAATCTCATAAATACTATAAAGCATCATACTTGAAATTGGAAATTCTTAACAATATGACCATAAATTTCAGTTTTTGATTATGAGTTCTTTATTTTTTTGGTAATTGGTTAAGATTTAGAGTTAAATCAAACTGATTCCGGAATACCAAAAGTATCTTACAAACCTCTAAATAAGTTATTTGTCCAATAAGCTGTTTGGTAGAAACCGTTAAATACAAACATAAATACAAGCCTCAAAATTTTTTTACATGGATTGGCTCCCCAACCCCCACAAAATATATATATATATATACCCTCAGCCTAAAAGAAGTCAACTATTTATTGAGTGAAATTTCGTTTTGCAAGACGAAGAAAATGCAATTGGCCTTTTGTACTTGTTGCAGTCTCTTCTTCTCGATCTTCTGTTCTGTGAGGATTGTTGGGGGTTTGCCTCGGGAGTTATTGTGTCTGTGTTCAGGTCTTTATTTTTATTTTTTATCCTTTTTTTCTTCTATATATAACTAAAACTTAATCATTGGAAAAAGGGAAAAAAAAAAAAAAGTTGTCTTCTTTGTGAGATGCGACATAAGGGCACATTAAAAACATCTTAAGTGATTTTGAATGTATTTGCTTTGAACTACATGCAGGTACTTGTCTTCAAAAGTAAGGTTTTTTTTTTGGTTTTCAATTGAATAAAGAAAAGGGTCAGAGGAGAGGATCTTCAAAAGTTAGGTTAGATAACTTTATGGAGCAACTTTACTTATTGATAATGTATCACGGGTTTTTTAATGTTGATATCAAATTATTAAAAGTTTCGACGTGAAAATCTCGTTTTTCGGTCTCTTTTAATTCAACTTTTCTATTATGATTTTCTTTTAAATCTTAAGCGAAGATGTCAAAATTATCAAAATACTTATGTTGTTAAAATTATAAAATATAAAAAAGTGAACATTTGTTGAGCCAGGGCCAGTTGCAGGTGAGGTTTTTTTTTTTTCCCCTGTTGTTTACCTTTTAAAATTTTAAATTTTAACTAAAGGTAGGTTAGCATTTTTATATAAATTTTATAGGGTCATAAGAGACATTTTCATATTAGCCATTTGAGTTAAAAAAATAATAATAAAAAATTAAAAAATAAAATAAAATTCTTAGTGATAGGAGTTAAATTAACAGGAGATAAAAAGTAGAATACTCACATTGCAACTTTACTAATTTGAAATTAAAATTGCAAAACTTGCGATTATACCCAAGTGAAGTTTCCATTAGGGGGAGGTATTGGCCACGTTGCAATCCCCAAAGGATCATATTGTCGACTTGGTTGTTGATGCGGTTGCTTTAAGGTCCGTACACTTTACTAAAGAGATGGGGTGGCAAAAGGTAAAATTTGAAGGTGATGCTTTACAAGTCATGCAAGTAATTAAACAGGTGGATACAGACTTGTGTCAGTTAATTGATGATGCCCGAAAGCTACTGAACTCCTTTCAATGGAATTGCTAATATGCTCGCAAAGCTAGCACTCTCTGTTGAACATGAAGTGGTTCATATAGAAGAAACCCACAATGTGTCTTTGATATTGTAATTGCTGAACGTTCTTTTTAAACTTTTGCTTTTAATGACATACATGAATGACCAATGACGAGAAAACACAAAGGAGGGAAGAATGGCTCTCCACCATTCTTCCCTCCTCCCCTTTCATGTCCTTGTCCTTCTTCCCCCTTAGTAGCAATGCTCACTGTCTTTTCTATTGTCTCCTCCGAATTCCTTTTTTGGCGTTTTTGTTTTAGATATAATTTATAGATCTAGATCTAGATATAGATCTACTTTTTCAAATTCAGATCTACTTGTCTTCACCAGCCAAGGCGTGTCTTCTTGAGGATATCTACCATATTGTGCTCCTTTGCTGCTACTTGTATCAGGGATTTTATTTTTCTTATTAGTTTTAAGTTTTGATTTTTTATTATTTTTGTCGTGGTCTTTGGGTTGGTGACATGAGTTGTTTTTCTGACCTTTAAGGTTGATGAAGAGTATATCACTACAAAAAAATCGTGATTTAGTGACGTGTCATGTGTCTACAGTAAATATTTTTTGAAACGTCACGATTTAGTGACGTGTTCATTTTTAACACGTCACTAAAAAATTGAGTGATGTGTTGAAGTTTGCACGTCACTAAATAGTGATGTGTGAACTTTAATATGTCACTATTTAATTAGTGATGTATTACATTTCAACACGTCACCAAATTTGAAATTCATGAAATTATAACCAAAAAAATTTAAAATAAAAAAGATTGTGACGTGTTGAATTATGACACGTCACTAGTTGGTAATGTGGCAGACTGACACGTCACCAATTGGTGACATGTCAACGTGCCACGTCACAATTTTGGTGACGTGCCAATGTGGCATGTCACTACGTAGATAGGTGTGGAGAATTATCACTCAAAGTCAAAAAATAAAGTTTGAGAGTTTGGGTTGTCCATATCTTAGATTTAGTTTGCCTGGAGCAAATCTGTTTCATAATTGTAATTGTACATGGGTTAGCGAAAGCTGAAGTCATAGATAGTACTTGATTGTAAAAATTTTTTGATTGTATCTATAATTTTGTAACCTCATAGTTTTTTGCTATGATTTATCATATCAGCGCTTTACGTTCTGTGATGTAAGAGTTTTATATTCTTGATCTTTTATCAATGAAATCTGGCAAGATTCGTATTAAAAAAAAAATATTAAATTCATGAATGATTTTTTTTTTTTTTTTTTTTTTAAATGTGGTTTCCCTAACTTTTTCCCATACTAATTTCATTACTTCTAATTGATGCATTTGAAGGATTCGATTTGTTTACGATTTTTAGATTTCATAATTTGAGTAAATTAATGTTACTTTTTTTTAATCCTTTAGTAAATTAATTTTTAACAAGACCAAGGAAAATGATCTTCTGTAGTCCAAAATATATTCAACTAATGGCCAAGATTTCTTTAAAGAAATCTTGGGACCACAAATGTGCATGTGTCTTTTTAATAAAAAAAATAATATAAGATTACTTAAAGTTTTAAAAATAATTAAAAAATAAAATAATAAAAAATAGTCATCCACATAGGGGTGGCCCGACCACTCCGTTTTTGCCCTAGGGGGTGTCCCATTTTTACCCACCGAGGTGGCTTGGCCCTTGGGGGTGGTTCGGCCACCCCCAAAGGCCAATGCTATAATTTTTTTTTTTTCATTTGGCCCCTGGGGGTGGCAAAACCACCCACAAGGGCCACCAGGGTGGCTTCAGCCACCCTGATGGGTAAAAATGGGTGGCCGGCCACCCCTAAGGCAAAATAGGGTGGTATCGTGGTTCGCCCACTTCTATGGCAAGAATGGGGATGGCTATTTTTTTTATTATTTTGTTTTTTTAATTGTTTTTAAAACTTTAAGTAATATTATATTATTTTTTATTATAAAGACATATGACACACTTGTGGTCCTAGAATATTTTAAAGAAATCTTCACCATTAATTGAATACCCCTCCAGCCCAAAATGGACAAGAGATGATCCTTTTCCCAAGACAAATGGTAACCATTTAATTTTACATTGGTACATCTAGATTGTTCGCGGCTTATTTATTGGATCAATTTTCAAAGGGGAAGACAATAAAGTCCCACTTAAAGGCTCCCAAAAAAAAAAGGAGTCCAAAAAAGTAACATTAAAAGTAAGGGAAACTTTACTTTAACTCCCTAAACTTCTACCAAATTTTACAAACCCTCTCTGAATTTTCAAATCTTTCACTTTGGACCCCTGAACTTTGAATTTCTCTCAATGTGGACCCTCCATCATATTTCAAACATTACATGATGTTTATATTTATGACTTTTTGTATAAAATTCCAACTTCCAAAACAAATGGTAACCATTTAATTTTACACTGGTACATCGAGATTGTTCGTGGCTTATTTATTGGATCAATTTTCAAAGGGGAAGACAATAAAGTCCCACTTAAAGGCTCCCAAAACAAAGGAGTCCAAAAAAGTAACATTAAAAGTTGGGAAAACTTCACTTTAACTCCTTGAACTTTTATCCGATTTTACAAACTTTCCTGAACTTCCAAATCTCTCACTTTGAACCCCTGAACTTTGAATTTCTCTCAATGTGGACCCTCCGTCATATTTTAAACATTACATGATATTTATATCATTGACTTTAGTATAAAATTTCAACTTCCAAAATGTTTTTTTATTTTTTTAAAAAAAGTAAAATCAAGAATATTTTGGTCTTTTTTTTTTTTTTTTTTGTAATTTTAACGGCTAAAATTGACAAAAGGGTCGTAATTGAGAGCAATTCAAAATTCAGGCTAGGGTCTAAAGTGAGAAATTTGGAAGTTTATGGGAGTTTGTAAAATTGGGTGAAAGTTCAAGGGACCAAAGTAAAGTTTCCCCTTAAAAGTAAGAAGAAGAGAGGGAGGGGAGGGGCTACTACAAAATTATGGAGAGTAATTTACTCCCAACAAATAAGGGGATTAGGATCCCCTCAAAATTTTTTAAAATTTGAGTTTTTTTTATTATTAAATCATAGCCATGCTTCTAATAATCCACAACTGCCATCTGTCACTCAAAATAAATGCTAAAGTTGATGAAATTTTATTTTCTCTCTCTAGTTCATTGAAGCATTATAGTTTTATTAACCCTAGCTTTTTTGTGTGACAAAGCCCTACGTGTTCTTATTCGTGTAACGCATTACTGTGGCTAATAATCAATAACAAAAACTGGAACTAAATGAATGAGGAACCTTCAATCATCCCAAAACTTTAATAGAACCGGTCATTTTGGTGGACTGAACCCAGTTACAAACTCAATGGAATAGTCCATCCACCATGGAAATAATTAAAATATAGTTGAAAAATGAATGAATTCTATCATTTTTTAGTGGGAGGGGAGGGGCTATGAGAGAATTATGGATAGTAATTGACTCCCAACAAATAAGGCATCTAATGTCTCCAAGGAGTAACTCAATCGGTTAGAGACCACGTCTCATGAAGTGAAAGTCATTAAATCGAATTTTTTCTTCCCCTTATTTTCTCTCATCTTGTTTGGACTTGTCAAAAAAAAAAAAAAGAACCTCTAAAAATGTAACACTAAAAGTAGATGGAGAGGGGGAGGTAGGGGAGGGGCAATGACAAAATTTGGTTTTCTCAAAATAAATATATATACTCTATAGAAAACTTGTTTTCAAACATGGACCTTTAAAAAAAAAAAAAAAAAAAATTCTAAAATGAATTTTCACCTTTATGAGCTTGTGACCTAAATAATAATAATAATGATAATAATAATAATAATAATAGTAATAATAAAAACTCTATTTATCTAACTTTGATCAACATTTTTGTCTTCAATTCTTTTTTTTTTTTAATTTTTTTTTTATGGTAAAGTAATGTATTCCAACAATTCCTTTAAGAAAGAGGAGTGTTACACATTTATTTACTGTAATCTCTTTTGCAAATTCATTATATATTGAAACTGTCTCACATATATCTCCAAGGGTGGAAGCGTACAGAGATGGACAAGAAATAGACAAAAGTTGAAAACCAAACATTTCTGGTGAAAATGTACCTGAAATTAGAAATTCATGATCACGTTTTGAAAGCAATCAAGTTGGCATCAGTTATATATAGGATGACAAACTCCAACTAAGAGCATCTTCAACACCAATAGGTAATAGCTAGCTAGTAAAAAAGTACAACTATCTAGTTTAATTACTATTTTTTCTCTGCTCGTTTACTTTGTTTTAGAGAAGAAAAAACAATCATATTAGCTAAATTTAGTCAATATAAAACTTTTACCTAATCTGCGGAAGAAGATCGACGGTCAAGAATTAATGTTCTCCACTAGTTTTGGCTACTATATTTTATTAATGTAACTTGCAGAGTTGGACAAAAATAAAAATAAAAAATAATAAACTTGCAGAGGTGGGTGCCTTTATCGTGTTACCTTAGAAATAGTAGGTTTGCATTTGAACTTGTAAAATCGGCTTTTAAAATTTCATTACTCTGTAACTTAAAGGAACAAGACTATATAATTAAGGGCAATTTTGACAACCTAGTAAGGAATAAGGGTAAATATGTGAATTTGTACGAAAATAGTACTACTCCTTCCTGCATGGTTCAGTTGGACAACCTTAAAGTCCTTCATTATTATAATGAGGTTAGGTAACGGGTAACTGCTAACTCCAGTTAGTTTACAGCTAGCTAGGTATGATTTGTCCATATATCTCCTAAACCAATTTTCGTTATTTCATGACAAGACACACAAGTTTTGACCCCAACCCAATTATGCGGCAAATTCAATCTCAAAATATGCAGCATAAATAAATTAATATAGGTTTTAAATATAAATTTGGTCTATATATGTGCGTTTGTTGTGTACCAAATCAGTCTTTAATTAGGTTTTCAAAAGTCATAAAATTAGTTATCGGGTCATTTGAGAACCAAATTGTCTAATCCTAGTTATTTCACCATGTGTATTATTTAAACATAATCATTGCCAAATGATCGAACACCGCCAAATTAGTACTCCATCACATCCCTAATACACATCAACCTCACCAAGTCAAATAAAAATAAAAATAAAATCGCCACATCACAATCGAGGGTTTCGTTTGTCATTTCTAATAGTTCATCCTTCATTCATTAATTCCTCCGCTGCCTAACTAATCATGATTCAATACATCGGACATCTTGATGTGTCCACCGAAACCAATCGCGTTAGGACATGTTGTTAGGGAGGATTTTTTGTTTTTTTTTTTGTTTTTTGATAAGTTGGGATTATTAACTTATATAAATACAAAAGCACATAAAAATACATATAATTTCTTGTTTGTGCGTGTTTATGTAAAATAAAAATATAGAAGTCTTAAATTTAATCTCATGACATCATAAATAAACAATAGTATAAACAATTAACAAAATAAACTAACATGATCTATAGAGTTCAAGAAAAACAGTATCAAAAATAAATATTGTAAACTCAAATGACTGTAAAATAATTACTCAAAAAATAAAATAAAAACATATATTTTCATCATATTCCACATTTTTGCACCAAAAAAACACAAAAAATGCAAGAAAAAAGGAGATATGGGGAAGATGGCTAAGAAAAAGAAAATACAAACGAAATAACACATAATATATATGATAATTTTTTGAGGGACAAATTCATAAAATATGCATATTTTATAAAAAAAATTGTAAAAATTTTGGGAGGACACTCATCCCGCCACCCTAACTCATGGTTCTGCCCCTGGTTGCTGTACGACACGCAAGTTTGCGTACTCAAGCTACGTTAGGACGACTTGCTGATGTCTAGAGTGCTTCTGGACCAGGCACTTCAAGACGTCCGTCTAATGCATTTACTCACGCTAGTGTAAAACATACACTAAAAACCTTAGATCATCACCACCAAAACACCTAAATGTTTAAAGACTTACAATAGTACTTATTTTAATTACCGAATAGGCCAACATTAAAAACCTAACACATAGTCAATAACCACACCAAAAAAGATATTAACGTGGTGGTCCATGCAGAAGTTAATATGTATAAATAGCATCTCAAAAAAGTAAATGGCATATATAAAGCATTTGTATACGTGAAAGGTATATGCACCCAAAAACATTGACATTTTACACTAATTACTTTGTTAGAATTTGCAGAATACGTATAATCAAAATATTAATAAAGAAGAAAGAAGCAAGAATCTAGACAAACAATTTAATCTGATTCAACAAGATTGTCTACGTACGTCATAGGTAACAACAAACGACACATGCACACACACACACACATATATATATATATATAAACCAGAAAAGAAAAGAATGGAAAAAAGAAAAGCTTAATTATGAATGCATTGCAGCAGAATGTGTAAACAGTAATAGGAAGGGCGTTGGCAGTTGGGAGAGAGTTACACGGGATAGTAAATTAGCGACAGAGGGGTAGGTTAGAAATATATGAAAGAAATTAAGAAGAGCTGTACTTTTCAAATTTATGGCAAAAATCATTAAGATGACCTGTACGTGATGGCCCTCCTCTGTAGGTGACCTTGTGTAGATGAATATATAATTTAAACTGTCCCAAAGCAATCACCAATTCCACTTCCGTGCACTCCACCGCCTAATCCTTTTCTATATGAAAATGGCATCCCATTCTGCTTCCACCATTGTTGGTTCTCCCTGAACATTATTCTTCTTTTCTCTCACTCTCCAGACTCTCCCGCACATCTGCAGTTATTTCTCCTCCATGGAGTTTGGAAGTGTAGTACAGCTCCTTCAAAACAAGGCCATTTTAGTCACTGGTGCCACTGGCTTTTTGGCAAAGAGTACATGACAACTTCTCTCTCTTTCTCTCTCTCTCTCTCTCTCCCTACCTCTCTCCCCCTCTCTCTCTATCTCTCTCTCTCTGATCTCCCTCTCTCTCTCTTGTATGGATGCAGTTTTTGTGGAGAAAGTGCTAAGGGTACAGCCAAATGTGAAGAAGCTGTACCTTCTTCTAAGAGCACCGGATGCTAAGTCAGCCACACATCGTTTTCATAATGAGGTATATTTGTACTCACAAAAAAAGAAAAAGAAAAAGAGCTATATTTGTGTGTGTGTGTATATATATATATATATATATCATTCTTACAAGGAGTGAGATAAAAATAGGAAGATTCAGATATGTTAATGTTGCATAATTAGTCAAGCAATTAAGGACAGAGAAAAAAAAAAGAGAAAAAAAAAAGAGGCAAGTACTACTGTACTGTTCATGATTGAGTCAAAACTATTCCTGGGGGATTGGAATAGTTTTGGCATCCGCTGCAGATAATGGTTGCAGCAGTTCAACAGGGTGCTGTTTTCTATCAGCTGCTATGATGTTATTTATTTATTTATATGGTATTTTATTTATTTATTTTTTATGTTCTGTAAAGCTGGTTTGTTTTTTTGTTGTTTCGATTTTGGACTGTAGTTGTTCAAATACTATACTGTGGTTAGGTTGATGTCGAGTGTTAAATCTTTAGTATTCGTTTTGGGGCTGGATGTTTGTTGGCAATAGATTTCTGCTGGAGGGTGTTTTATTATTCCTGGTTTTGTTAATAGAAATTAGTTCATAAAATTTTTTTTAAAAAAGAAAAACCCAAACTACTATATATCTATATATGTGTGTGTGTGGCTTCATTTCCTTTCGCTTTTTGGCTGTTAAATTCATGGCTTACTCATATATATATATTTGGTGGTTATAATTTTGTGGGAATTTTCTATTTGTAGATCATAGAGAAGGACTTGTTTAGAGTGCTGAAGGAAAAATGGGGTAAGAATATTTCTTCTTTTATCTCTGAAAAAGTAAGTGTGGTGCCTGGGGACATCTCTCTTGAGGGCTTGGGCTTGAAGGACTCCAGTTTGAGGGAAGAGCTCTGGGATCAAATAGATGTCATTGTCAACTTAGCTGCAACTACCAATTTTGATGAAAGGTAATTAATTATGTAGGATTCCAGTAGTTTATTAATTAGTGACTTGAAAATAATAATAAAAAAAAAGAATATAGTATTTCCTTTTGTTAAATGTCACATGCAGATATGATGTTGCATTGGGCGTGAATGCATTAGGAGCTAAGCATATTATAAGCTTTGCAAAAAAATGTGTTAGAATCAAGGTGATTCTCCATGTATCGACAGGTAATTAATAAGTCAAATCCTTTCCAATTTTCATCATTTTTTTTTATTTTTATTTGTATGTGGTACCCGCCAGACGGTCCATTAATGCTCAACATTGATTTCCCTATATAATTATGTGAAAGTACTAGCTAGCATTGATTTCCACCTCTTTTCCAAATTAATTTTTGGGTTTAATTAATTAACCTGCAAGTGTCTTTTCAGCCTATGTATGTGGGGAAAAAGGAGGACTAATACTAGAGAACCCCTATCGCATGGGTGAGACACTTAATGGGGCCACCGGGTTAGACGTGGAAGCAGAGAAAAAACTGGTGGAGGACAAACTCAACGAGTATCGAGCCAACGGAGCTACTGAAAAAGAAATTACAATTGCCATGAAGGATTTAGGTATCGAAAGGTACGTGTCATCTAACTATTATCCCTAAAGTCTTAAATAAACATCCCTCGACCATGGATATTGTTATAATAATTTTTTATATTAGGTATTTATTCTATTTTTTAAAGATTTTTTTTTTTTTTTCAAGTTTTCTTGTTGACCGCTCCTAATTCAATATGACTTATTGTAATATAGATTTACCATACTTCAATAGTAAAGTTGAAGCCTAAACCGATTTTATCAGTCTCAATGTCTCTTAATCTATTCAATTATATATTTTTATATTAGAACCACTTTTTTCTTTTTTCTGCCTTCTTCTCGCGTTTCTCTAGCTAGCGTCTCCTTCATGACGTTCCTTCCGGCAACCTTCTTGTTGTTCCAAACGTCCTTATGAAGTTTTGGCCCCAAATTTTTTATATATATATATATATATATATTCCTAAATCATTGTCTTTTCTGGGGATTAATAATTGGGTTAAATACTAAATATCCTTTTGTTTTTTTTTTTTTTTTTTTTTTATGGTTTAATTTTTATCACAGGAGGTCTCTGTGGTTTTGATAATAAACCAAATTAGTCCTTCTGTCAGTTGACCGTTAGTTAACTTAACGGACGTCCACGTGGACCAATCAAATGTTGACATGTGGCACCTACTTATTATTATTTTTTTAATTTTATTTTAAAGAA
>NC_081550.1:5354279-5358649 GCF_901000735.1 Corylus avellana
ATGCTTAAAACGACGTCGTTTTGGGCTGGATATGTGTTGTGATTTTAGGACACAAAACGACATAGTTTTGGGGAAGGGTAAAATGGGTATAAAACATCCAAAACGACGTAGTTTAATGTTAAAGGGGTCAAAAGTGAGAGAAAACCAAAGTTCAGGGGGTCTAAGTGAGAGCTTTGGAAATTCAGGGGGGGGGGGTTTCAAATCGGCAGGAACTTCAGGGGGGTTTTCTGAAGTTTCCCCTTAAAGTTTTATTAACTTTAGCATTTATTTTGTGTGACAGCTGGCACGTTGTGAATTGTTAGATGTAAAGTATTGCTAGAATTTAATAATAAGATAATCTCAAATTTGGAAGAAATATGAGGGAATCCTTTTTTCCATCTCATTCTACAAATTCAATAGATCAATCAATATATTTGTGGACTTATGTGAACCCCATACAAATTCAATGATGGATTAGTCCATCCACCATGGAAATAATTAAAATATAGTTGAAAAATGAATGAATTCTATCATTTTTTAGTGGGAGGGGAGGGGCTATGAGAGAATTATGGATAGTAATTGACTCCCAACAAATAAGGCATCTAATGTCTCCAAGGAGTAACTCAATCGGTTAGAGACCACGTCTCATGAAGTGAAAGTCATTAAATCGAATTTTTTCTTCCCCTTATTTTCTCTCATCTTGTTTGGACTTGTCAAAAAAAAAAAAAAGAACCTCTAAAAATGTAACACTAAAAGTAGATGGAGAGGGGGAGGTAGGGGAGGGGCAATGACAAAATTTGGTTTTCTCAAAATAAATATATATACTCTATAGAAAACTTGTTTTCAAACATGGACCTTTAAAAAAAAAAAAAAAATTCTAAAATGAATTTTCACCTTTATGAGCTTGTGACCTAAATAATAATAATAATAATAATAATAGTAATAATAAAAACTCTATTTAGCTAACTTTGATCAATATTTTTGTCTTCAATTCTTTTTTTTTTTTTTTTTTATGGTAAAGTAATGTATTCCAACAATTCCTTTAAGAAAGAGGAGTGTTACACATTTATTTATTGTAATCTCTTTTGTAAATTCATTATATATTGAAACTGTCTCACATATATCTCCAAGGGTGGAAGCGTACAGAGATGGACAAGAAATAGACAAAAGTTGAAAACCAAACATTTCTGATGAAAATGGTACCTGAAATTAGAAATTCATGATCATGTTTTGAAAGCAATGTCAAGTTGGCATCAGTTATAACATATAGGATGACAAACTCCGACTAAGAGCATCTTCAACAGCAATAGGTAATAGCTAGCTAGTAAAAAAGTACAACTATCTAGTTTAATTACTATTTTTTCTCCGCTCGTTTACTTTGTTTTAGAGAAGAAAAAACAATCATATTAGCTAAATATAGTCAATATAAAACTTTTACCTAATCTGCCAAAGAAGACAGTCAAGAATTAATGTTCTCCACTAGTTTTGGCTACGATATTTTATTAATGTAACTTGCAGAGTTGGACAAAAATAAAAATAAAAAATAATAAACTTGCAGAGGTGGGTGCCTTTATCGTGTTACCTTAGAAATAGTAGGTTTGCATTTGAACTTGTAAAATCGGCTTTTAAAATTTCATTACTATGTAACTTAAAGGAACAAGACTATATAAGGGCAATTTTGACAACCTAGTAAGGAATAAGGGTAAGTATGTGAATTTGTATGAAAATAGTACTACTGCTTCCTGCATGGTTCAGTTGGACAACCTTAAAGTCCTTCATTATTATAATGAGGTTAGGTAACGGGTAACTGCTAACTCCAGTTAGTTTACAGCTAGCTAGGTATGATTTGTCCATATATCTCCTAAACCAATTTTCGTTATTTCATGACAAGAGACACAAGTTTTGACCCCAACCCAATTATGCGGCAAATTCAATCTCAAAATATGCAGCATAAATAAATTAATATAGGTTTTAAATATAAATTTGGTCTATATATGTGCGTTTGTTGTGTACCAAATCAGTCTTTAATTAGGTTTTCAAAAGTCATAAAATTAGTTATCGGGTCATTTGAGAACCAAATTGTCTAATCCTAGTTATTTCACCATGTGTATTATTTAAACATAATCATTGCCAAATGATCGAACACCCCCAAATTAGTACTCCATCACATCCCTAATACACATCAACCTCACCAAGTCAAATAAAAATAAAAATAAAATCGCCACATCACAATCGAAGGTTTCGTTTGTCATTTCTAATAGTTCATCCTTCATTCATTAATTCCTCCGCTGCCTAACTAATCATGATTCAATACATCGGACATCTTGATGTGTCCACCGAAACCTATCGCGTTAGGACATGTTGTCACGGAGGATTTTTTGTTTTTTGTTTTTTGATAAGTTGGGATTATTAACTTATATAAATACAAAAGCACATAAAATACATATAATTTCTTATTTGTGCGTGTTTATATAAAATAAAAATATAGAAGTCTTAAATTTAATCTCACGACATCATAAATAAACAATAGTATAAACAATTAACAAAATAAACTAACATGATCTATAGAGTTCAAGAAAAATAGTATCAAAAATAAATATTGTAAACTCAAATGACTGTAAAATAATTACTCAAAAAATAAAATAAAAACATATATTTTCATCATATTCCACATTTTTGCACCAAAAAAAACACAAAAAATGCAAGAAAAAAGGAGATATGGGGAAGATGGCTAAGAAAAAGAAAATACAAACGAAATAACACATAATATATATGATAATTTTTTGAGGGACAAATTCATAAAATATGCATATTTTATAAAAAAAATTGTAAAAATTTTGGGAGGACACTCATCCCGCCACCCTAACTCATGGTTCTGCCCCTGGTTGCTGTACGACACGCAAGTTTGCGTACTCAAGCTACGTTAGGACGACTTGCTGATGTCTAGAGTGCTTCTGGACCAGGCACTTCAAGACGTCCGTCTAATGCATTTACTCACGCTAGTGTAAAACATACACTAAAAACCTTAGATCATCACCACCAAAACACCTAAATGTTTAAAGACTTACAATAGTACTTATTTTAATTACCGAATAGGCCAACATTAAAAACCTAACACATAGTCAATAACCACACCAAAAAAGATATTAACGTGGTGGTCCATGCAGAAGTTAATATGTATAAATAGCATCTCAAAAAAGTAAATGGCATATATAAAGCATTTGTATACGTGAAAGGTATATGCACCCAAAAACATTGACATTTTACACTAATTACTTTGTTAGAATTTGCAGAATACGTATAATCAAAATATTAATAAAGAAGAAAGAAGCAAGAATCTAGACAAACAATTTAATCTGATTCAACAAGATTGTCTACGTACGTCATAGGTAACAACAAACGACACATGCACACACACACACACATATATATATATATATAAACCAGAAAAGAAAAGAATGGAAAAAAGAAAAGCTTAATTATGAATGCATTGCAGCAGAATGTGTAAACAGTAATAGGAAGGGCGTTGGCAGTTGGGAGAGAGTTACACGGGATAGTAAATTAGCGACAGAGGGGTAGGTTAGAAATATATGAAAGAAATTAAGAAGAGCTGTACTTTTCAAATTTATGGCAAAAATCATTAAGATGACCTGTACGTGATGGCCCTCCTCTGTAGGTGACCTTGTGTAGATGAATATATAATTTAAACTGTCCCAAAGCAATCACCAATTCCACTTCCGTGCACTCCACCGCCTAATCCTTTTCTATATGAAAATGGCATCCCATTCTGCTTCCACCATTGTTGGTTCTCCCTGAACATTATTCTTCTTTTCTCTCACTCTCCAGACTCTCCCGCACATCTGCAGTTATTTCTCCTCCATGGAGTTTGGAAGTGTAGTACAGCTCCTTCAAAACAAGGCCATTTTAGTCACTGGTGCCACTGGCTTTTTGGCAAAGAGTACATGACAACTTCTCTCTCTTTCTCTCTCTCTCTCTCTCTCCCTACCTCTCTCCCCCTCTCTCTCTATCTCTCTCTCTCTGATCTCCCTCTCTCTCTCTTGTATGGATGCAGTTTTTGTGGAGAAAGTGCTAAGGGTACAGCCAAATGTGAAGAAGCTGTACCTTCTTCTAAGAGCACCGGATGCTAAGTCAGCCACACATCGTTTTCATAATGAGGTATATTTGTACTCACAAAAAAAGAAAAAGAAAAAGAGCTATATTTGTGTGTGTGTGTATATATATATATATATATATCATTCTTACAAGGAGTGAGATAAAAATAGGAAGATTCAGATATGTTAATGTTGCATAATTAGTCAAGCAATTAAGGACAGAGAAAAAAAAAAGAGAAAAAAAAAAGAGGCAAGTACTACTGTACTGTTCATGATTGA
>NC_081550.1:5358749-5360663 GCF_901000735.1 Corylus avellana
GGAAATGATTAATATGATATAAAGTTAAATTACGAGTTATCTTAAAGAGTTATCTTAAAGTCTTAAACTGATAGAAATATGTAAATTTAATTATTTAGTTAACACTTTACCACTAAGTAATGCTACAAGTCTTTTTTGTATCTCTCTAAAGATGATGTGGCTCTTAAAATCGTTTGAACGCAAGTTGCGCCCGAATCCATCTAATCTACCTGGGTGTCACGCATTGTTGCCCCCAACCCCATCGCCTCTCCAAGAGATGAGGACCATTGGCATTGTAATTGATCATTATTGAATTTTGATCAAATTGTGATTTTAAAAGTCACCTCATTTTTTTATGGACTTCTAAAATTACTCTTTTAACACTCCCTCTCACGTGAGGCCTAACACATGAAATATGTAATTTAAATTATGAGTAAATTGACAGAGTCAAGATTCGAACTCTGGATCTTTGGTTCTGATTCCATGTTAAATTATCATTTTTCCTAAAGATTTAAGAATAACTCTAGTTATTCCAAAACCTTAAGCAGATAAAAAAATGTAAATTTAATTATTTAATCAACACTTTAACAGTAGATAGAAGTTTATAATTTTTTGTATGGAAAAGTACAAAGATTTGGTTTTGTAGTGAATTTTTTTTATTAATTTAAATAATAATAAAAAGTAATTTATATAATATAAAAGGTAAAAATATTGGCATGATTAATCAGGACAATAATCAACCATTTGTCTTATATTGATCATTAGGCAAACACATAGAAAATAAGAAAACGTCAACTCATTTGCTCAAATTATAGATATCTACAAAATATATTGTTGGCAAGTGACACTCACATATAGTTGTTCATGAGTGAGACTGTATTAAGTGTGATATTATCTTTATTTTTGTTCTTTTCTTTCTTTTGATATTTTGTCCTGCATCACTAACTGTACAACTGTACAAGACAAGTGCTTGCCGATCAAAGCAAATACATTCAAAATCACTTGAGAGTTAAGACCTAGTGCCTGGTAAAGACCAAAAAAAAAAAAAAAAACAGCTTGAAAAACCAATAACGTAAGATGGAAATATTGTCGTACAAAGTAGGTAAAGCTGATGCAACAACATTTTTTTATTTTTTATTTTCAACAAATGCATGTGCAACCACCAGCTTAATTGCTTACCTGTATGTTCTTTCTATGCTATTAAAAGACGTAATGATGACGAGAGGAGCATATTGGTTTTGAGCTTCATAGTCGACGTTGATGGTTGAATATTTGTAGTACCGAAGACGGCTAGTAGTTCGTTTTTTTTTTTTTTTTTTTTTTTTTAATTTAATTTATTGGAAGAAAGATTACAAGGGATGGAAAATTCTTACCATTCCCAATTTAAAAAGAAGAGAGAGTGAGAGATCGTAAGAAAAAATTTTACGCGTGGGCAACAAGTGTATTGGTAGGAGGATATATAATAACTTTTATATATAGAGACTTAGCACGAATTAAATCTTGTGTGCCCTCTATTAGGAGAATGATACATCAATAGAAAACAATAAAAATAAGTGTTGTGAAAACATCAAATTTTTATCTTTTGATGTCTTTTTTTTTTTGCTTTTTTTTTTTTTTGCTTTTTGAATTTTGCGGATAAGTGATAGACTTGGTGTTTTCATAACACACATCATCTCAATGCTAATTTGGTTTGTTCCATGCTAATTTGTCATCATCTCAATGGAAAGAACAAAAAACTTGATTTGTGTCAAATCTCAAAATACTTGATTTGTGTCAAATCTCTTTAAAAGTTATTCTTCGGTAAAGGTACGGTGAAAATTTCACAATAATTACTAGCCGAAGTGCTACGGTTTTGAGTTAATAATAATCCACCTATTATTGGGCTCAAAGAGGTAATTTGTAGCGGCTTAACAAATTTTTAGCCATTTTGTTAAG
>NC_081550.1:5360763-5362436 GCF_901000735.1 Corylus avellana
AAATTAAGTTCTGGAAATGGACAAATTATATCTGTAAACTGACTGAAGTTATAGGTTTACCTAACCTCATTATAATGATGAAGATTATCACACGTTAGGCCGTTTGACAATGGACAGGTAACCTCATTATAATGATGAAGGATTTTAGGACCTCGGCCGTCACGTTTGGCATTAATGGACTGAGTACGTAGGTGGTTTTTTGGTTTGGAAATGATTAATATGATATAAAGTTAAATTACGAGTTATCTTAAAGAGTTATCTTAAAGTCTTAAACTGATAGAAATATGTAAATTTAATTATTTAGTTAACACTTTACCACTAAGTAATGCTACAAGTCTTTTTTGTATCTCTCTAAAGATGATGTGGCTCTTAAAATCGTTTGAACGCAAGTTGCGCCCGAATCCATCTAATCTACCTGGGTGTCACGCATTGTTGCCCCCAACCCCATCGCCTCTCCAAGAGATGAGGACCATTGGCATTGTAATTGATCATTATTGAATTTTGATCAAATTGTGATTTTAAAAGTCACCTCATTTTTTTATGGACTTCTAAAATTACTCTTTTAACACTCCCTCTCACGTGAGGCCTAACACATGAAATATGTAATTTAAATTATGAGTAAATTGACAGAGTCAAGATTCGAACTCTGGATCTTTGGTTCTGATTCCATGTTAAATTATCATTTTTCCTAAAGATTTAAGAATAACTCTAGTTATTCCAAAACCTTAAGCAGATAAAAAAATGTAAATTTAATTATTTAATCAACACTTTAACAGTAGATAGAAGTTTATAATTTTTTGTATGGAAAAGTACAAAGATTTGGTTTTGTAGTGAATTTTTTTTATTAATTTAAATAATAATAAAAAGTAATTTATATAATATAAAAGGTAAAAATATTGGCATGATTAATCAGGACAATAATCAACCATTTGTCTTATATTGATCATTAGGCAAACACATAGAAAATAAGAAAACGTCAACTCATTTGCTCAAATTATAGATATCTACAAAATATATTGTTGGCAAGTGACACTCACATATAGTTGTTCATGAGTGAGACTGTATTAAGTGTGATATTATCTTTATTTTTGTTCTTTTCTTTCTTTTGATATTTTGTCCTGCATCACTAACTGTACAACTGTACAAGACAAGTGCTTGCCGATCAAAGCAAATACATTCAAAATCACCTAAGAGTTAAGACCTAGTGCCTGGTAAAGACCCAAAAAAAAACAGAAAAAAAACAGCTTGAAAAACCAATAACGTAAGATGGGAATATTGTCGTACAAAGTAGGTAAAGCTGATGCAACAACATTTTTTTTTATTTTATTTTCAGCAAATGCATGTGCAACCACCAGCTTAATTGCTTACCTATATGTTCTTTCTATGCTATTAAAAGACGTAATGATGACGAGAGGAGCATATTGGTTTTGAGCTTCATAGTCGACGTTGATGGTTGAATATTTGTAGTACCGAAAACGGCTAGTAGTTCGTTTTTTTGTTTTTTTGTTTTTTTTAATTTAATTTATTGGAAGAAAGATTACAAGGGATGGAAAATTCTTACCATTCCCAATTTAAAAAGAAGAGAGAGTGAGAGATCGCAAGAAAAAATTTTACACGTGGGCAACAAGTGTATTGGTAGGAGGATATATAATAACTTTTATATATAGAGACTT